>NW_013665763.1:563403-610699 GCF_000517525.1 Limulus polyphemus
GTCAGACTTACCGTTTCCAGACACTTCAGGCTGTGCTTAATTACCGCACTTAGTTACCGTCACATTCTTCCAGTACTTTCGCGTAAACACACACACAGACTTATCGTTTCCAGACACTTCAGGCTGTGCTTAATTACCGCACTTAGTTACCGTCACATTCTTCCAGTACTTTCGCGTAAACACACACACACAGACTTATCGTTTCCAGACACTTCAGGCTGTGCTTAATTACCGCACTTAGTTACCGTCACATTCTTCCAGTACTTTCGCGTAAACACACACACACAGACTTACCGTTTCCAGACACTTCAGGCTGTGCTTAATTACCGCACTTAGTTACCGTCACATTCCTCCAGTACTTTCGCGTAAACACAAACACAGACTTACCGTTTCCAGACACTTCAGGCTGTGCTTAATTACCGCACTTAGTTACCGTCACATTCATCCAGTACTTTCGCGTAAACACACACACTCTCACTTTTTACAAAGAAAACAGTTAACTTCTGCACGTATCATCTAACATTAGCGTGGATAACATGAGAGAACTGGTTTGTATATATTTTATTGTTTACAAGAGTGTAGTGTGCCTATGGTTGTCAGTAGTTGTACCTGCGTAAAACACAAGTTTTCATTTATATTTGAATCAGTCACGCATGAAAATCACTTCGGAATTTTAAGACTCCAGCATGTTTTATATTTCTATGAAAACTAATCAAAACTCAGGCTAATTTAACTTGTCACTGGTAGAGAACAAATTGTTCTCTTTAAAAGGAAACATGTGAATTATTCTTACATGTCCCCATAAAGTACTTTCTCTTGTACATTCTTAGCGCCTGACATGGTCTTATTAATAATAAAAACTGTGCTAGTGTTAATTAACTCCTCTTTCAATCGCTTTTGGTTAAGCGTAACGCATAGACGGCAGGTGTTGCTGACTGACTGCCCTCCTTCTGGTTAGTTGTTCTAAATTAGGGATGGCTATACCTGAACTTTGGGATTTCTGATTTGGCCGTTTTAGCTCATGTGCTTTATGGGGTGCCGTTCCAGTCGACAATATTAAACCTTTTCTCCCTCTTACTCTTTTTAACCCTAAAATTCACTAAAATTGTTTTGAAATGTTTATGCACTAAATTGCTTGTGAATCCATGGTTTTATTATAGATCACCTAACAGCATGCGAGTCGCAAAAATGTCGAGCAAAAACACCATAAAAATGCAATTAATCTTACCAATTACAGTGGTTTCCTATGTTTTTTAAAATAGCAAATGACTGATTTCACACAATATGTTTGGTCTATACTATAAACTCAATGTCATGACAGGCAAAAACCTAAAATTACTTAACATGAGTTAGCAGATGTATGAACCAAAAAGAAGTGTCAAAATGACACATAAGATCTTAGTAAGCAGAATGACAAGTTGCATCCAATAGCTACAATAAATATTGAAATAACGAACTAGTCTAGGTATAAATTTGGATGTGTAATAAAAATACATATGCTTCCTTTTCAGTAACCTCAGGATATACGGAATGAATGCTAGGTACACCTATAGAATTATACTTTTCCACGTGGGAAAGAATAAAGATAAATGTAGAGATGATAATTATAGCAGACAGATTTACCCAACTAGTGTCATATACTATTCAATTTGAAGGCATTCTTCATATATTAATACGATTTTAAATATGAAAGTTAGCAAGTCACCTTACAATCACATTCTATATAAAGTCATGGTATAATGGAATGTGTTAGAATTACATTTTGACATTCTTTTAGGTTTCGTCACTAGTTTGATGCCACCGAAAACTGATCGCTTTGGGGAAAGATATGTAACAGCTATCTCCAACACAAAATGTTCATATACTCAGATCATAACATTTATTCAAATCGCAAATTTAGAATTTCCAAGATGGGTTTATCCCTTGTACTTAATGACATTGCAATACAAAGAAATATCGATTAACTTGGTGTACCAGGACCAGGCAGTTAGAGACCTGGTCTCCCAGCTGTGGTAAACAAAGTGCGAAGTCTTGTAGCAGATGAAAATCCATGAACATAGATAGAGTTCAGGAGCCAAAGCTATCCACATGCTATAAGCAACAATACGCATCACAATCAAGGAGGATCTCTGTCTGGAAAAGCAACACAAGTCACGTGTACACAAGGGATTTCCGCAATATATCCGTTAAACCGTTGCATACCTCAAGCAGCTGAAGAATGAAACTAGTATTCACCCTATTTCAAACTGGTCACTAACGTATCGACTATGGATTTCTGTGTGACTTTCCGTTGAAACAGGAACTGGGAAACAGTCGTCCTAGTACACTAAATAAACTATGGAAAGCAAACAGGAAGGAATCGTAAGCTTTAGACATAACATTTTTTCAACGAAGCCTTCTGCAATGGAAAATTCACTGCACATAAAGCATGACCAGACACGACGACATGGACTGTAACGACGTTGTCATACTCCAAAATTGTTTAAATGTAACTTAGTCAACCTCTGTCAGCATAACAGAACATATTCGATCATGATATTAATTTAGTGACATAAAGTGAATTAACCCTAATTTTATAACCTTTAATCAGATAAAGCTTTTACAATTAACTTTAACGTTTTAAGTGACAAAAATTCAGCACAGTAAGAAAACATGCACGGTATATGTGAAGACACACTCAAAACACTAATGAAAAAACAAGCTTATGCCAAGTATCTCGAGATGACGCAAAGGACCAAAAAAGGGAGTTAAAAAGCATTTACCTACAAAAACGTTAAAATATGTATGAAGACGTAATAAATTATCACACCGGGAGTATGTAATACTGACGACCTATTTGACGTCAACCGTATTGATTTGTTTCTTAAGCTATCCAAAAGTTTTAGATATCCACATAGTAGTGAATGGTCTTATTAATCTACAATACTGCCTTCTGATTTTAACTCTCGTACTAACATTTTGCATTGTTTCATGAAACAATATATAACCACTCTAGTTTAGACTAAGTGGATTTCGAGGAATGTTCGGTTGTTTGTTTTAAGGATGCAAAGTTACACAATGGGCTATTTGCGCTGTGTCCACTGTGGGTATCGAACTCTGATGTTTAACGTTATAAACCCTAAATCTTACCACTGAGCCGCTGGAGGGAGAGTGAGTTCAAGGAAATGTTCCATACCCAATGAAGCAATCAATCAATACTGATATTAAAATAAAAAAAATTGAGTTCCTTTTATATATCATAAATTAATGATATTTAGAAAATGATGTAGTTCTTTACCAACGTTCACATGACATATTAAAAAATTAAGATTTCTTTTTCTGTTATTCATTAACGAGATTTAAGGAAACGGTGCGTTCTTTTCTTAGCGCACATTAATGGTGGTAGAAAGTAGAACATTATCTTCTGTTTCTCTAGAATCTGATAGGGCCTGGTGGGACCTGGTGGTTAAAGTGCTTAGCTGTGGCTAGATTAGCTCTTCTATCCCACAATACCTCACTATTTCTCTGGAATCTGATAGGGCCTGGTGGGGCTTGGTGGTTAAAGTGCTTAGGTGCGGATAGATTAGCTCTTTTATCCCACAATACCTCACTATTTCCCTAGAATCGGATAGGGCCTGGTGGTTAAAGTGCTTAGCTCCGGATAGATTAGCTCTTCTATCCCACAATACCTCACTATTTCCCTAGAATCTGATAGGGCCTGGTGGTTAAAGTGCTTAGCTGTGGCTAGATTAGCTCTTCTATCCCACAATACCTCACTATTTCTCTGGAATCTGATAGGGCCTGGTGGTTAAAGTGCTTAGCTGTGGCTAGATTAGCTCTTCTATCCCACAATACCTCACTATTTCTCTGGAATCTGATAGGGCCCGGTGGGGCTTGGTGGTTAAAGTGCTTAGGTACGGATAGATTAGCTCTTTTATCCCACAATACCTCACTATAAACCTTCTGTACTTTCAGCTGTAGGCGTCTTACAAAAATTACGATCAATCCCGTCCCGTTATTCGATTAAGAGTGTTCGTGTAGGCGGTAGGTGCTTCTGGCTTATTTCCCTCGCTCTGGTAAGCAGTTCTAAGTGACGAATATGATGAACTTCAATTCCTGAGCCGTTTGGCCCACATGTCGTATAGATGCCCTTCAGTTTAAAAATACCAAATACATACTGTACCAAAATCTGATATATAAAGATATATATATATATGTATATATCACAAATGGAGATCTAAGGCTTAACTAGAACTTAATTTTATAAAAACGCATAAAGTTTCAATATCAAATCAAGTTTTGTTTTCCTCCAACCATCACACAAACAGTTTCCTGTTTGTATCTTCCAAGGACACTTAGCAGTATTAATCAAAATATCAAACAATACATATGTATATACACGCCCATAGAAAGAGTGAGACTTGCAATTATCTGACTTTGTATCTTTTATTAGCGGCCTGCTCACAAGTTCCTTGTGACTAGCGAATGTGGACCGACTGGTATACTCCGTTTGTAAAGAGACATCCAACAGATAAAGAACAAAGACAAAGGCTTATCTTTTTTTGATAAAAAAAACACTGCAGCTGAATCGTTACGGAGTGAAGACATTTTCTTTTCTAAAAACGATCGAAAGCACAGCAGGAAAACATCAGTATTTAATTTCCTTCAGGTTTGCGTTGACAAATTACCCTTTGACGAAACGATCGGTAATTTAGGTTTTCTTTTCTGTGTTAGTGCTATTAGACGTTTCTAACGACATACTCTTTGCATTCATATCCCCAAAGACTTCAGGGGTCACTAAATTATGCGCAAATTAAATTACAATGGCCTAAAGTTTATTGCTAAGCCTAAAGAGTGAATTTACTGTTTTAAAACGTGTATTACATTTGTTCTCAAAGTTCATTTGAAAATATATACAAGTATAACATCAGGGAAGAAGTGGTATCTTCTAGAAAGGAGTTTTTTAATATGTAGCATTATAAACGCTAAGAAAAAAGTAGTTAACGTTATATATATATTTTCGCGTAGATTTTTTAACTTTCTATTTTGGCCTCTATTATACCCGGAGCTAAAGTCAAAACAGTCCTCCAACATTTGTATTTAAGTTATTTCATAAACTATGACGTAATTGCAGTTGATTCAGTCTACTGGAAAAGTGAGATAAAGGGGGGAAAAGGAACACATACCTTCTTTCATATATATTCAATTGAATTAATCTTGGCACTTAAAATAGGGGCAGTACTTCAAACTACAGAGAAGGTGAGTGATTAACAAACATTTTCAGGTTAGGGAATCAGATACATGCAATTTAAAAAGTGTGAACTCCAGCTTCTTCTCACCTAAAACAACAACGTTTTACATAGAATAGTAGGGTTGGCCTTTATTGGTCAAGTGTTCAATTAAAACAAAAGTATAACAGTCCGTTAATGGAAAATTTGTTTTAACACAATATTATTATTATTATTATTTAATTATTTTTGTTTTTATGTTACAGTTATCTGCCTGTACACATCCGTTATATGATATCCTTCTTTCAATGTTGCGATCATCTGAATACGTTTTGGATCTGTTCAACCAGCACTTCACTATACGTTTTTGATAAAAATAGAAGAAAAAAAAACGTGCACGTTTGTTAATTTTTTCCCGTTCCCCTTTTGTTTTTTCTCAGTAAGGTTTGTTGCTGAGTTGCGTAAAGACTTCGTGGGTTTGTTAGTTTGTGTCATTAATTGAATTGATAATTTTGTTAAAGTAAAATAACTATTTTACAAAGTAACTACATCGCACGCTAAAACTTACATTCTTTGATTTAGAACAGTAGTAAGAATTATTATTATGAAGTGGCAGTTGTGACGGATTTATCATTATATATTTATTTTGATATCAACGTTTGTTTAGATAAAGAAATATGCGTAGCTGATAGTGTTAAATATATACTGCGAAAGTCCCGCCTATTCTCTAATGTTGTAAAAGATTCTCCAGTGTAAGAATCAACAATATATGTAAGTACGTAAATGCTTAATGTAGCTTTGTATTGTTATGTAATTTGAATTTTCTAGGAACTCTCCACACGCCTATAAATATAACCAACACGACGCACCAAAACGAAGTATCTATTATTGGTTTGCTATAGTCAGTGTGCTATAAACTTTGGAAGCTATACATGTGATTGTTATAACGCTTATCGATCGGAAAACTTCAAATATTTGACCAGAAGTATTTACGAAGTTCGAACATTACAAATCATTTAACTTCAGTGGATTCTCATCGGACATTAGTATTTTTACGAAAACATTATATAACTTCATCATGGAAAACTCGGCGTGTGTGGCTGGTGAATAACGAAGGATAAAGCTAGCTAGCTACCCGTTAAGCGAATCGTACCTACATCAACTCGTAATTAACTCACTCATTGTGAACCCTCGATAAGATATCAAGAAAGTTCCAGACTAGAAAGAATACTTTATATTGTTTGTAAGTTTGTAAAGTTTTTGTATATAAATCATTGTGTGTAATAATTATTTGTAATAACTGTTATTGTAAATTGTTTTGTTGTTTGTATATTAAAACATATTTGTGTTAAAAAATAGGAAACTGTGTATCAATCTTGTCGCCAGATATCATAAACTAACTATATATCGGCTTTCACTTGACTGCTAAATCCAAAGTACAATTTAACTACTAAATTTAAAATACCATTTAACTGAATTTCAGGTTATTTGAAATTTTAATACGTAAAACAATGCAGAGAAATGAAAGTAAAGTAATTGCTTACTTGAATTTATTAAAACTTGTAACAAAATATTGTGCATATTTAGAACAAGAAACATTTCGATATCGTTTCACACTTCAGAATTTAAAATAAAGAGTTAAATCATTCCAAGTACATAAAATAAGTACAAATAAGTGAAGTGTTTCAATATCTTTGTCATTTACAATTTACATTTTCTAGCGTCACATTTCGAAGGCATAACAATGAAACAAGAGTACTTCTTGGTTGTTCGTTTCGCATATTTTTATTCTGCCTTCAGCTTTGGCAATATATATTTTGCTAACTGGGTATGACAGTGATATTATCCAGCTGACTATAGCTCCATAGTTTATTTAGTGGTTGTTGTTTTGCCATGGTCTCGTACTGCATCAATGGTTGTAATAAATAAATCCCAGAAGATGTTCTTCAGAGGATTTGCAAGCTTTTTCTATGTCTTTTTGTTCTGAAGTTCCAGAATTATTCTTTTGTACTTGAATATGTGGTTTCAGGGGGTGAGATTGTTTTGATGGTAGGGCCAGTTTTAGTCCTAGTGATAGTAGTGATGAACCGATACCCTGCTGTTGTAACTTTGTTGTGACGCTACTATGTTTGAAACTGTGGTAGAAGGCTATTCTGGCTCAGTGGAAACCAACACATGGATGTTCAGTGGTAATGACTTTCCTTATTCTTCTTTATAGGTGTGGGCTCCACAGTCAGCAGTGGGTTGAGGAAGATGAACACGAGGGTAAGTTTGATAAATTAATCAAATTCCATATTTTCAGACAGGTTGATAATGTTGATAAATTTGCAATAGATGTTGGATCATACATTACGTCCACAGGAAGTTGTATTTCAAACCCAAATATCAACAAGTACGAATAAGAATCAGAAGCCTGTTGCTCTGTTTCCCTCTGTGACATTGTAACAGATTGTCATCATACTCCCACCAACTGACCTTAAAGCCAATCTGCACTTCTATGCTGCTGTTCAAGATAATAGTGAGAAACAAAAATATATACTTGTACCATCATTATCTAAGGTATAATCATGCATTTTTGGTATTTAGTTAAAATGTTTGATTTATGGTCCACTCTAATAGTGAACTCTTGACCATACAAATACCGATGTGATACTTCACAACTACTACTGCAAATAGTTAGTTCTTTATCATCAAGTAAAGCCATTTAACATCAGCCAACATACAGTTACCATATTTGTGATTCTGTGCTCTGCTTTATCTTGAAAATAAAACAATATTTCTCCAATTCCACTGCCTTTTGCATCTATATCCAGGATGAACGGATAAGCTCCAGGGATTAACTAATATTATATATTTTGGTGAATGACATTCCTAATTGCAGTATTCTGTCCACTTAAAAGAGTGAATCAACTTTAGTTAATGCAGAAAGTGGCGCATCTAATTATGAAATACTCCACAAAGCGTTGCTAATTTATTGTGAAGCTGCGAAAAGTACATACTTCTCTCTTGATTGTGAATACTCTATCTGTATGACCAAAGAATTTCATGTGTGTCTGCATAAGTACACAATTTCTCATCTTCAGGCCTGCTTTTCTTATAGAGTAGAATGCCAATCGCATGTCTCATTGGCAGTTTGAAATATGAAGACAAATGCCAATGTGCTGTCCATGTTCATTGCAAGTCACATTCTGTAAATTCCATCAGCAATTCAAGTGCAACTGTTGCATTAAGGTATTCAGACATTAATCTGTTTGAGAGGGCATAAATGCATTAATATACATACACACATATTGTTCTCATGCAATTAATCAAAGCAGAACCTCGGTATTTCTTCCTTCTTTGTTAGCACTACTGTTGATTACCAAAGCATTCTTTGATTTTTATGTAACTCTATTCTTATCATCTGATACATTTCAGCACTGGCTATAACCCTCTGTAGTAGATCAAGAAACTTTTGCAGCATCTGTTTTATGGAATATGCACCATCAGAAATAATGAATACAAATTATTGTAATGTACTAAGTTTATTCTACCAAAGTGGTCATCTGGTATGACTAACACATCAGTAAACCCTGCAATCAGTTTCTAGGGATTTTTCCATTTGTCTATATTAAGATTATCAACACATAAATGGCTCCTTCAGGCTTACCTTAGAATGTCTTCGTTCATGTCTCAGCAGACGTATTATCCCTCTAGTCATAAGTTCTCTTTTGTGGTAGAAGTATTTCAATATTGTGAAACAATAAAGCATAAACACTTATATCCAGGACAGAAACATAATAAAGAAGAGACACAGAAATGTTAGTCCCTACTTATGCTCAAACCAAATCCTGGTTACAGCGCTAAAGGAGTTATATCTATCTTGATATGTGTGTGTTCTGGCTAGAGAATATGTGCATACAGGTAAGTAGATATAAAAACAGGAGGTTCACAATGGATTCATTATAATAAACTCATTAGATTAATTAGACTAAATTAAGAAAACTAATGTTGTTTATTAGACAAAAATGAAACAGAAGACAAACACTGACAAACCTAAATTAACAAACTATGGTGAACAATAATGATAAACTATGCAGGAAACTTAGTTACACAGACGGAAACCTGTTACATGTTGACTGTGATTCTTCGGAATGATCGGTTATTTTGTCTCTTGGTGGAACTAAAAACAAAGAAGAGTTGCTTTCTAAACGGTCATACAAGCAACCTCAAACTAAATGCATTGTCCTCTCTAGAGGTAAGCCATTTACAATCACGCAAACAAAATTTACGACATTTCTAAAACCCTACACGATCATTGGTTCAGCAACCCACCAAAGTCATGAAAAAACATAAAAATATTTTGATTGCTACGTCTACTGTAATCACGAGAAAGATAAGGTAAAACCAAACGGAATTTTTTCACCAACATCAACAACTATACCAATGCCTATCATAGAGGTGGATAAACAGCTATAAGTGCTGTTTCAAACTGGTACAAATGCTAAGAGTTTGAAAAAGTAAAGTTAAATCAAACTCTAATTATAGTAAGGTATAGTTTAGGTGTAAACATGTCTCATTATAAGTACATAAAATGTAGTTAGTAAGTAAATTTACTGTTGTTTAAAAAGTATTAAACAAATAGTCTTAACAGGGTTTCAACAATTAAAACTAAAAATACATTTTTAAAGCCTTTCAGTTCAGGGAGGTTCTATAAGTTTACATAACAAATTTCATTTGCTATTATTAAATGCAACGAGTCGTAACAAGTTATTATTTTTGCAATTAGTTAAGGCAACCAATCATGTCACATTTGCGTAGAACATTGAACACAGCTAGCTACTGACTGTTTGCCACCATTTCATAATACTGTAGAAATACTTACCTCATCTACATTTATACTTCTAACTGTTTTTGTGACGGAACGTTTTTGATAATTTTTGATTTAAAATGTTTCATTTGTTAATGTCTACACATTTGCGATTGATATTTTTGGTGTATGATGCACATTAATAAAAGTTTCGAAGGTTTGTTTATTACACGAGAGCTATCTACGCTAGCCGTCCCTAATTTAGCAGTGTAAGACTAGAGAGAAGGCAGCTAGGCATCACCACCCACCGCCAACTCTTGAGCTACTCTTTTACCAACGAATAGTGGGATTGACCGTTACATTATAACGCCGCCATGGCTGAAAATGCGAGCATGTTTGGTGGGACGGGGATTCGAACCCGCGACCTTCAGATTGAGAGTCGAGTGCCCTAACCACCTGGCCATACCGGGCCTAGTTTCGAAGGAAATGGCCTTGAAGTTGACATTGAATGGCCTCAATGATAATGTTTCACGATAAGCCCTCAACACCTCATTCCATACCACTGACGACTATTTTCCTATACCTCTCCCTTTCTGAATTATATGCCTGTCAATGGATATATGAATCCCTCGGTATATCTACGTACAGTCTTGGCCAAAGTGTCTGCATATTTTGTAACAAATAAGATCATTATTATTAAGATGGAATACAAATACACTTAGCGATGTCAAACTCATCAAACTGAGAAATACGTATTATATTAAACATCTAAATATGTAATTTGTATAATGAGACAGGTTCTATGGACATCATGAACGATTTATTAGAACATCAAACAATTTTATCAGACACCTGTAGAAAGATATTTAATTAACCATTTCACCTGTCACAACGAAACCTTACCAAAACATACATAATAACAAATTAGCAAATTATTATAAATAGCGTCTGTAACCTTATATCAGTTCATATTAAACATTCAGTACTTGGTTGGTCCTCGTACTCTGATAATCTCCGCAAGGTGACGTGGCATTTTGTCGATGAGGTTATTGATATAATACACCATGATTTCATCCCAACTTGTCCCTAGAAGGCTGGTTTAGGGTCGTGGTTAGCAATTTTGTGGCTCAGTTCTGCCCAACAGTTCTCAATGGGATTACAATTTGGAGACTTTGCTGGCCATAGCAATCTTGTAACGTCCGCCTAGACGAGATAATCCTGTCGTAAGGTGTTGCAAAACGTTTCTTGACCTTAACGTGTGAATCTGATCAAAACACGGTAATCTCGGTTAGTAGTTTTTCGGCGTCTACCAGTACACTTTCCTGGAACAACATTTCCTGTAGTCCGATGACGTTTCATGATTCTGGATGCAGTACACTGAAGGTATCCTATTGTTCTGACAATGTCTGTTTGCTTCATACAATTTTTGGACAGTCAAACAATTTGACGCCCTATAATTTCTGGCACGTGACTAGGCATGACTGTGCACCAAATACAGAGAAGTTGTCTGAACAAAGCGTTGATCTGTTTCGAAAAAGATTATACCAAAAGCACACCCTTTTATAAGGTGTGTATGTGTGTTTTGACGAACAAATGCTCAAAACAACTTATACAGACAACAATAACAACTCGTACACGTTTGTCCAATCATAAGCTACCTTCTCTGTTACTACTCGGGCATTTATTCAATAACTACTCCATGCATATAGACAATAACATCAATATAGAACAGTAGGCAAACATTTTGGTCAAGAGTGTATGTAGTCACCGTGTTGTTGTAAATATATAACTTGATTTACGAATATTTATCAACAATGAACTTTCTTCCAAACGATCTTTACGTCTCCAATATCGTTTATGTGCAATACAAGGCAGTAGACCTTATTTTGCTCTTCATTAAATTATCTACCTTCCTCTAATACTATTTTCCAAACTGTTACGCCCAAATATCGACCAGAATTATATAAAAACAGTGAAACCAAAACTTATAAGTTAAATACAATAACCCAAATATAAATTCGTGGTGCTGCTTTAATTTGTTAAGTCTCGAAAGCAATTTTGTAAGGCGTCATTCTCTCTTTCAATTAGCACTCGAAACATTGTTTTTGCGTTCATACGCTTTTTGGCCATTGCTGTTAACTAAACGAACAGATAATGGTTCAGTATCAAACTATACGTGTAATGTTAAATGATGTTTCATAACTGTAAGAGAAATTAAAGCTAAATACTTTTCCAAATAGGTAGATCTACGTTTCGTAATGAACACAAATAAGAAAGATACCCATGTACAATTAAGGACATACAGCTGAAAATGAAAATCGTACAAAATAAAGCACGCGCTCCTCCCATACTTTTTGAGATATTGTACATCCTAATATGAAAGCAAAGTACGCACATTTAAACTATGTACATGCGCAAATGTACATCCGAAAACAGGTGTGAAGGCGTTTATTACATTCATGTACGTTACTCATTTTTAAATGGAGACATCTAGTTTCGTGTTTATCCAAGGACAACAAAGTAAAGTTGTTTTTTTACGTGAAAAACTATCAAGGTGATGTAGAGTAACCATTCATTACGTCAGGAACGTCATTAATAACGGCATTTCAGCGATATGTCCACACGTACATATATGTAAACATACATGCACACATCAATGCTACTTATTTCCCAAAACATAACAAAATGCGATTGGATCTTGTTGATTGAAGAAATATCCCAACTGCACACTTGCAATGTTCTATCTGTTACAAGCGTAGACACAAACAGCTCGGGAAGGTACAGACACATAATTTGGGGAATCGTAAACTCACACAGTTCAGGAAAGTGTAGTGTGTTCACGGAATCACATACACACATAATTTATGGAAATGTCTGCACGTACAGTTAATGGAAGCACATACAATTACACTGCATAGAAAAGTAGAAACATACAATTCAAGGAAGGGTACACACATACTCTTTAGCGAAGTGCAGATATACCGTTAAACGAAATATTAATATAAATTATTCAGGGAAGGCTAAACACGTATAGTTCAGGGACGCGTAGACACATACAGCTTAGGGAAACTAGACTGGAACAAATTATGAAAATATAGAAACATTCAAGTTAGGGAAGATTAAGTATACACAGTTCTGGGAAGGACACGCATTGTAGTGCAGGAAAGCGTATTATGGCTTATTTAGTTCTATTTTAGTACACTACATATTCATAACAACCACAGTGTTTATATATACATTACATTTCGATTTAGCACACAAACTGCCTAGAAAAATTATCTGATACACTAAAAATATCTAACAACGATCGAAACCTATTCTGAGAAGAAATGACAGAAACAGGATGTTATGTGTCAAGTTCACTGAAGTAGCTGTGCGCTAATTAATGTTCGAAACATACAAACAAACATAAAACGTACACGGAAATACATATGTGCATGATAACTCATCAGGACTCAATTCCCTGATTCTTTGGTTCAATGCATACATTAAAAGTAAATAAAGGTGGTTGGGAATACAAGAAAGAAACGGGTGGGATGAAGTTAAGAATACCGAGATGTACACACTTCTACTTTGTATTTTCGAACACAAGACTCTATTTTACGATATACATACTTTTCTTCTGTTTATTTTGCCCACAAACCAGTAATTCATGATATACATACTTTTCCTCTGGTTTCTTTTGACCACAAACCAGTATTTCCTGATAGACATACTTTCCCTATGTTTCTTTTGACCACAAACCAGTATTTCCTGATAGACATACTTTTCCTGTTTCTTTTGACCATAATCCAATATTTCATGACACAAATACTTTTCCTCTGTTTCTTTTGACCACAAACTAGTATTTAACGATATACATACTTTCATCTCTTTCTTTTGACCACAAAACAGCATTCCGTGGTGTACATACTTTGTCTGTTGTTCCTTTCAGCCTCAAGACAGCATTCCGGGATGTACATACTTTGTCTGTTGTTCCTTTCAGCCTCAAGACAGCATTCCGGGATGTACATACTTTGTCTGTTGTTCCTTTCAGCCTCAAGACAGCATTCCGTGATGTACATACTTTGTCTGTTGTTCCTTTCAGCCTCAAGACAGCATTCCGGGATGTACATACTTTGTCTGTTGTTCCTTTCAGCCTTAAGACAGCATTCCGTGATGTACATACTTGTCCGTTGTTTATTTCGACCATAAAACAATATACGCTTATAAGATATGCACAGAATGTTTAATGATTCGCAACTTTTGGTTGCCCTTTTATTTTTTATAATTAACACATTATACACTATAACTACAAACTAAGCCGCCTAACTGTGAATACAAGGTAAATAGTTATACGTTCATACGACATCTGGTGTTGTATTTCAAAATTATACGTCAATGAGCAGAAACAACGCTATACATACTACATGTAGCTTAAATACGCTTCTTGAGCCTGTAACCGTGAGAAGTAGCTCATACAACGGCATTTTCCTCCATCTAAATCGGCCTTTTGGCCCTGTAACATAAGAATCTTGTCTGGGGCATAACAGCCGTGAACGCGGACCCATCTTATGCACTTCAAAACGAAAAATGATTCCTTTGATTCCTCAGAAGATAATAATCACTACGATGGAGGGAAAACATGCTAGAACAAAGAACTGGTGTTCGCCAAAAGTTGGTGCTGTTACAACCCTTCATTTAACGAGTAACTTTTACAGTGTACAAAATATATGCGACGTATCCGATGCGAAATGACATTTTTTTTTCCTTGATAAAAGAAACAGATGTAAAGTTTATGTCACAACTGTGCAACAGTTAATTATATTATAAAAACTGCCTTATAACGTTAAAATGCGTACTTCCATCAAAGTATTACAAATAAGAATCGCTCACCCTAAAATATCATAAACTTCAAATTGCCCACTTTTTTCATTGTGAAATACAAAAAAAAAAGAACAATGGTAAGAACAATGCAGAAAGCATCTATGCGTTTAAACACATCAAAGCAAACAATTTTGTTTGTAGTTAAACACAAAGCTGCACAAAGGGCTATTTGTGCTCTGCCCACCACGGGTATCGAAACCCTGTTTCTAGCGTTGTAAGTCCACAGACATACCGATGTGCCACTGGGGGGCAGACAATTTTGAAGACCATAAAATAAACATAATCACCTAAAGCATTCCCTACACAATAACCAAAAGAACCTATACTACAGTGATGGATATATTTATTCTAAATGACCACACAATAACATGTACAAAAATATAGCGTTTTCTTGAAACTATTGTTGACCTGTGAATGAGGCGAAAACCGTTTGCCTAGTTTAATCACCAAAACATAAACTGTTCTGAAGTTACATTGCGATAAGTTACATATTTATACATAAACACATAATGTGTATATTAAGATATATTTTAATAGACGTTGTGGTTGTAATTCAATGCATTATGGTAATACAGGCAAAACCATTTCTCGCTGATTCAGGAAAGGTAAGTAATTCACCAGCTAAATTGCTAAACAACTTATAACTAAACTATAGAGCTACAACACAGTGTTTATCTAGCTGATCTTTATACGTTGCTTAGCTAAGGTTAACTCAGGCTAACGGCCTTCGAACACATGACTTCGCACATGTACAAACGGAGGCGAATCGCTGGCCTCTCTGTTCAGACTTTGTCCATGAGAGAAAGATCTATATCTGAAACTGTAGAGTTAGCTGCATGCTGACACCTTGCTAGCCGTCACGGAGGTTAAGTGCGGGAAGATTTAAAGATATTTGGACCAATGGCACTGTAAAAACTATTGAGTATTAAAACAAGGACAAGGGGGGAAAAGAAACAATGTACGTGTTAACTTAGAACAAGTAGGTGATGTATATTTATTCCAAGAGGTTGAAATTACATTCAATTTACTTCATCTGATAATGCTAGATTAACATGTGCAACGTTATGTAGTTTCATTTTTTTATGTTGTTTTAAGTAAAAGTTTATAGTTTTTATAGAAATTAGCTTTTAATCTCTAAAACCATAGTGACCAATAAATAATCCAATTAAAAAAAAATGCCTTCGACATCCTGGCATAACTAGAATTTCATAAATTATAAAGATAAGCGCTTTGACCTTTCAAATAAGTCAAGGTCTGAATAAAACAATTACTATGCAATTTAAAATTTCATCCCAATCAGTTAAATTCTGTGGGAGCAGCAAGCGGAATTGGGTATATAATAATCTACAAGACTTAGAAATAAAAGATTTGTTGCTTAACTGATGAAAAGTTATCTTATTCATATCCCATTTATTAAAACTTCAATACTCTAAATAGAGAAAAAAAAATCCTTTTTAACAGCCGATTCGATAGGAAAGATACCTATTTTGCATTTTTTGATCGAATTTTCCAAATTGATTTATTGCGATGTTTTATACGAGTCAGTAACAGTTATGTCGATTGCAAATCGGTGTAAAATATGAAGTATACAATAAGAAAATGTTGACGCAACTTTTAATCATGGAGATACAGCCCTTAAATATGGGATATGTGCCAAGGTTGTCAGCTATTTTTCAGAGCATATCTACAACCAGAAGGCAAGAGAGAGAGAAATAAATGTAGCTTAGAGGATATTTGAATGTACCAAGGTATTATACGTTGTTTTGTGTTCAAAATATGTATAATTATGATAATGCATGCACACAAAAAATAATAATTACGTATTTAGTTCCAATATGAATGGGGTATTTAATGGCTACTGGGGTCCTATAACAAAGAAATTGAACTGATGAAATAAATATACGAAATATGCATTAGACATCCATACTAATTAGTTTACCACTTGTCTCATATGTAGCTACCAAGCATTGCGACATTTGAATGAATTTGTTGGTCTGTTTGGAGTGGTTCATCAGTATTAGGTGGGTTTGTTTTGAACCAAATGAATCTCAGATGGCAAAGTTTCCGGACAGGTTTATGAAACGGAAATATAGCATCCTTGTATACTTTGACCACACCTCGATGTCTAACACTTGGTGTTGACAAATCAATAATGTCATTACTAACGGAAGCTTCATTTGGCAGAATAATGCTATTAGTGCAAACTTTCAAGTTTGTTGCCATATTACTGGTACCAGTTTCATTATGTGCTATATTACCAGCAAAAACTTCACCATCCCATAATGCACTGTTCATAAACTTTTCATCTTGCTGTGCAGTGCTATCCTGACAATTGGTCAAAGATGTTTGTCGCTTCTTCTTCTTAGCAAACATTTGGGTCACATAGTTCTTTATCTGAGAAGTTGATGGAAGTTGGTAATAATGTGGGTGGTCTACCTCTAATTGCGCGAGCATCTGCTTGGTTGAGAGTTTGTGGAACTTATCAGCTACACCGCGATCAAAAACACTTAGATCTCCTCTTGATAAGGACAAATATTTTTCACACTATACTGAGCACCGCGGTTTGGAAGCATAGCTCAACTAACTGCAAACTCGCTTGTGTCTTCAGAGTTCGATATATAAATCAATTTTCCTACTTGATGTGACACTTAGGAAGTTGATAGCTTGCATTTACAAGTTAATGGCTCTGGGGTTTCTATATTGCTCATATTTTCTAATACATGCCTTGTAGTCGCCAGTTAATACTATTTTACCAAAATGCATGCGCATATAGATAAAAAAGACAAATATCCCAAATATTATTTTTGTGTTTGTACAAGCAATGGTAATAGTGCCATAATTGGGCACCGATGCACCTAATTTACAATCTAAAAGATCAGTTATACTCCTAAAGCACAAATTACAATATCCATGTTTTTGATTGGGAAAAAATACGTAAAGTATATTAACTGCAATTTCAAAGCCAGACAAATAAAAGTGCCTTTTATTTTCACGAATTGGCTGTTAATTTTGACAATTCGTATCAGATTAACTTTCATACTAGGCTAATTCATTTACTTCTGAAGGCTCTGAAAATTCCGAGGTTATAGGTGAATAAAAACGAAACGACCTACAGCAGATCACAATGAACAAGCTAGAAGAAGTGAGCACCAAAGCGAAACATAATATCTCGATTTGCGACTAAACAAACTCCCAGAGGAACAAGTGATGGTTGAAAGCAGAAGGCGGTGGATTTACAGTTTGATTAGTTGCACTCGTCCAGTTCTTTACCGTTCTTCTGCGTTCCTGCTTTATATTTTCTTTGTCTTATGTTACCGGCAAAACTGAACAATAAAAAAATGTATCTTTGTTCATCTTTTATTCGTGTAACCCTCAAAGTTAATAACTAAATCGAGTTCTTAAATTCCAACACTGGGGTATTACAATCTTATAAAGGGTACAACAAATATTGATAAAACCACATAAATGACAAATTCTGATTATAGATTCAAGGATAATTTGACTATCTCTGAAGTTTAAATCATATATATATAAATTTCGCGTAACTTTTCTCAAGTGAAAAACACAAGGAAAATAATTTAAAAAGGATAAGGTTATAATTTTTAATTATTTTAAAATTTTAAATGTGAGCACCAGTAACAATGTTAGATTATAGTTTAGTAAGCATCTGAAAAAATAATCAGATGTTAAAAAATGACTTATTAGCAGAAAAGTTAGTCAAATGACCGTATTTGAACAAATTGATCATTTGAACGAAAAGTGGGCTATTTTTTCTCTCTTCTGTGTTGATTCAAATTTACTATACACATTTTCTAAATTCATGAAGGACAGACACATATATTAAAATATAATTTTACAATCACAAACTTAAACCTTTCTAAATGGTTTCCAAAGAGAAATTTAGACAATGTTTTCAAAAGGTTCGAAGGATCTAGCAACGACATTTGTGGTTAAAGAGTCAAAGGTAAATATAACTATTTTAAAAAATTGAGTTTTCTTTTATGTATAAAAAACACACACACACACACCAAAACTAAAATAAACAAAAATCTAAATGCGGGATGGGGAGAGAATAGATCATTCTACTGATGGCTGTTTTTTTAATGACATTTTGTATTGTACACAAGTATTTTCTTACTCGTCATGCAAACAAAAGGCAGACAACGTTCATCCTGAAAACACAGCCAATTTTCCTACTTTGTTTTTCAGAAACTGGATAAACATCCAAAGTCTATATGAAATTGTATTAATAGTAATAAATCTAGCTCATATTACTCTGATCTATATCCGAAACTATTTCAAGCAACAATAACTGATGGGTTAGGCCAGCGAATGAACATGGTCTATACAGAGGTCTATTATGCTCAGATTAGTATTATCTCTACCCCAAAATAGGGTAAGAACACCCTGGCCTCTTAGAATAATGGCATTACTTTGCTAGATTAAGAAAGGTCATTTCATGATAAAATATACTTCTTTGCAAGAATATTTTAATTAAACAGTACTATTTTTAGGCTATAGTGGTGGACCAAATTTCTGATATAGTGAGCTAAATGACCCATTAGGATGCACGTTAAAAGGCCTGACCTATATGATAGTACAAGTCATCGTCACAAGACCTGCATACGTCGGCAGTGCGTTGACAGTTTCATGAAGTTGATTTTATCAGGGTATAACTGCTTACTGGCGTTTTAAGGTTAAGAATATTTAAACCCACACACACATTAAAAAGATCAACTAAAACGATTACATTTCTTTGGGATATATTTCATTGATACAAGCAATTTTAAATCCTTTCACTTCGAAAACAAACGTGTTTGTTTTGCTTCCATCTAATCCTAGTTGATGCCATAAAATGTACGATAACACAATGTAACACACATTGATTATATGGGTAACAAAAATCTATTCCATGAACATTTTAGAATTTAAATTTCGAACTATATCGTTCAGCTATGGCGACGGTAAGAAACATCATGACTTTAGGCAAAACGTATATTTGTTATTCATGACAAATGACATTAACAAACTAGACTGAAAAGCAACAATATGCTGATAATAATAGCATGCAAATGAGTTAAAACAACAATAGTAGTTTTTCAACTTGCTTTATTAGAGTGAAAAATATAAGTACATGTTCACCGACAAAGTTCATTTGTTCACATTCGAATTAGATTATTTTCAAATTCTAAAAGTTAAGAAACATTGCTCAGTAAACGAAGCAGCAATTTTCCCGCCTTTTTTCATGCAAATATTTAGAAATCTGAGATATACGGTAACATAATATGTCTTGTATATTCATATAAGCAAAAGCACTATCGATGTTCACTATTTAATAGAATGCTCATTATGAAATACCCTTACATATACACATATTAAATTAAACATATGTTTATTTTTTTTCTGTATTGAACATCTAGAAGTGTGTGTAATCTTATTGAATAGTTAAAACAAGAAAATTATCAAATATACGCTATTTTAGCCTCCAAAATAACATTGTATAAAAAACACAGATGTATATGCGATATAAAACACAATATACATATATTACTCATAAGAGACGCGAGATTTCGTACTGACTCTAGAGAAAAAAAGTATAGTTTCTTAATGCCACCGTTAGAGGTCCACTTATTTTGTTTGCTTCTTTGTAGTTAAGCGCAAAGCTACACACAGGGCTATATCTGTGCTCTACCCACCACTTGTATCGAAACCCGGTTTCTAGCGTTCTAAGTCCGCTGACATACCGCTATGCCACCGGGTGGCGAGTTATAATGTTTTGTTCAGAATGTACAGTGTATAGTTTATTCAGATGTAAAACCTAAATACTTGCTGTCAGCTGTAGATAAATGAAAATGTAAAGTTTTCAAAAAAGTACAAGTTCCTTGTTCTACGCTCTACAGTGTCAGACGCTGTCACTGCAAAGATAAGCCAGTAAACCATTAAAGTTCGACCAGAATATCGTAATATCATTCAGAGCTTGCCAATTCTAAAGCCTGTAAATATAATTTGGCATAGATTTTGTTCTATCTCTAATTTTTCCTTATTTCAACTATCTCTCTCTCTTTCCTGTTCATTCTTGCTTCATTTAAAAGCCCATCCTCTCTCTCTCATTTCTCCTTCTTAAAGCAATGATTTCACAAGATGCCCTACAGTTTCTAATCAAAGAGTCTGTAAAAATGTTTCATGGCAAGGTCGAAGGAGCGGAACTGACAGAAAGCGCGAGCCAGTCGCACGCGCTACAGGAGTTTCGTGTACAAAACGGGAAAATATCGATTTAATAATCAAGGAGTTTCTTTATAGGTAAAACGCCACTGGACGCTAAGTCTCTACAAACGGCGTCCGGAGGAAATGGAAGTACGCAGGGTTTCCTAGACATGGGCAAATTCTTTGGACTAAAATTAGAATATGGCGAGAAACGAAGGCGAAACGATCAGGGGTTTCCATTCGCATATGTATTATAAATGAATTTCTTATGGCATCATATGGGAGTGAAGGATTTCTCTCTAGTAGTTTTTCTTGGAAACAACTACTAAATGGTTGTGTGCAAAAATAGTTAACAATATTATGTTACGTTTAATAAGGAGTTTTTTCCTGGCAATTAGATTTCAATGTCGACAAAAGATCTGAGGCTTAAATCAATGTATATGCTGTGTGTTTGTTGTTAAAAATCCAAATTTAGCGATATAATCTTTCAAGTTTACTGCTGAGCCAATAAGTAGGGAGCTAAATTAACATTAGTTCTTAAATTAAAGTGCAAAAATAAAAAAAAATTTCTTTCTTTTTTTTTTTTCTTGTAACGAAGATTTTGTCCACGAGAAGGTTTAGCTTATAACTGAAATACCTCTACGGGGCGTGCAACATATAATTCTTTTTGTTTCTTCTTCTTTTCTTAACGACAGCCCCTGAAGAATTTTAGAAACCTTCCCTTGCACTAAATAAAGTTCAATACACATGAAAAAGTGCAAAATATTACCTTATCTAGCAAAAAATAAAAAATGTCACTTAGTCATCAATTTTAAGTAAAAACATTAAGAACAACGTACTCCCCTTCCTGAACAAGTTCGACTTCCTTTCATGGAAATATGATCCCACTTTTTCCTCACTGGTAGACTTACAAAGACCGTTAACACTCGTAGTGAACAGTAGTTATGGGAATACATGTTTAATGTTACGTTTTTACTCTTTTACACGTACAGGGGAATGTATTACTTTAAAATGTTGGAGATATATCTTTTATCTATATCAAAGCAAAGTATAGAATAGAATGTAGCAAAACAAGTAAACTAACAAACAGAAAGAACAGTAAAAACAACAGCTAATCACGAATGAATTGTTACAAGTTTGTTAGTGTTTCGAATATTCAATTGTTAAGTATATAAGCATCATTTCAGGTTATTCTGTACTTTTATATCACCAGGTATTCTATAATAAGCACTGGCAGTATGTCAGTAAAATTAAATATGATGCCATTTCAGCTGGTGAAGCAATGCTTTTGTTATCATGTGTTTAAATTTTCAATTCATTTGTGTCATGGGCCGGGTGTGACCTGAAAGTTAGTGTGCCCGGACTGTGAATTCGAGAGTTCTTGGTTAGCGTCCCGTCGCCGCACAAACGCATTCTGGGCCTTGGGTGAGCTATAAAGAGTTTGTAGATGGTGTTCTTGGCTAGATTCCTTCCCTCTTATCAGTTAAAAATTATGGTACAACTATATACAGACAGCCTTTGTGTAGCTTTGTACGAACATTCCGAACCAAGTAAACGTTTTTAGCTGAGTATCACTGTCAGTAAACAAAAGCATCTGGCGTTTTGATATAAAACCCTCTAAAGTTCGTGGCTATGAAAGGTATAAAACGTAAGCCTTCTCTTTTAGATTTGAACACCGTCGCCAATGCAACAAAACCTAAAGAAAAACAAATATTTTTCTTCTTGCAAGGACATATTTTCTCATGTCAGGTACAAACATAAGGTGAAAAGCACGCACTCCATAAAACAATATTTAAATTAAAGTAAGTCAACAGGGAAAAATCGTGCTATCTTCTCGCAACTTCAACTTTATTCTCTGATGATAATGTGAGGATGCGTGTCTTAAAACGTACATATATCTGTAAATATATACTTGAAAACAGCATCTCCCAGACGCTTAAAGCGATCCTAGTGCCCAGTATAGAGCAAAAAAAATAATCGAGTTTTGATTAATTTGCAAGAAAATATTAGACCAATTTCCTGCTAGAGAATAGATCGAATAGAAGCGAAGACAGCAGAACAACAAAATAAATAATGATTAGATTTTGATTATTATTGAGTAAATGAACTATTGTGTTCCATTGTGAAAAACAAAACACAAAAAAACGACAAAAGCAAATCTTTCCTCAAGATCCCCCCCCCCCCCCACTCACAAAATAACAATTGGTCAACTAAAGCCAAACTTAGGTCAAAAATATCAATTCAGAAAGAACACTTAACACGCAACAATAAAGGGAAGTTAACTATGTATGCGATAAATATGCACTATTAATCATTTAAATTTCATGTGAACATGCGGTATGAATTATAAAAAAGGTCATTCGTGATAGGCCTAATTTAAAAAATAAAATGAACGTAGATTTCATTGCATTGTAGACAACATTATTATTACAAAAACTGTAATCTGACTTTTAAAATATTTTAATAAAAGATTACAATAAGCTAAATTTGATAAATGCTTACTTTCTAAAATAACTATAAAATTAAATCTTTGTGATGGTGATAAAAGGCCAGATTCAAAGTTCTGTCATTGTCAGTAATAAAGTGAAGAGAATTATCTTGCTTTGACCATAAGAAGATTGTCACCGTTAAAACAACCACCAGCCAAAAACTTTTATTAACATATCCTTCGAAAACATATTTTTATTCATGTCTGGTGTTCAAAACTAAAATTTCCTCAATAATTTCGAAAAAAAAATATCTAATTTCTTTCGAGTATTGCATGCATTATTTCAATAACAGTCTCCATCCACCATATTTCCAAGATATCATTACCAAAATTGACACTTGAGGCGCTGTATGTAAACTGTTTTGTTTGTTTCAGAATTCTAGTATAGCGTAAAGCTTCACAAAAGGCTACTTACACATAGTCATCTCTAAAATA
This sequence comes from Limulus polyphemus, assembly GCF_000517525.1. NCBI lineage: Eukaryota > Metazoa > Arthropoda > Merostomata > Xiphosura > Limulidae > Limulus > Limulus polyphemus. Next base: position 587,393 of record NW_013665763.1, read on the forward strand.
CAAATTAGATTTAAGGCAGGTAGCCAACAGCACCCACCGCCAACTCTTGAGGTTTGACAGTCAGTCTTATAGCGTACCCATAGCCCGAAAGTGCGACGCGCGTTTTTCTTGCAATAGGTCGCGAACCATGATCGTTGAATTCAAAGACCAGTCACGCTATTCACTAGGCTACGATAGAACCGTATGAAAACAGTAAAACGATCTATTTATAGTACACAAGTATGCATACTTTTTTTATTATTATTGATATCAAAACGAAAATATTATCATACTTTAGAGACAGTTTGTTTTCGTCATTAATTTAATTCATTTGAAACCATTATAGAATGAAAGATATTATCTCCTTCCCTATCAAGTGTGTGGAAACATTCTCAGTCACCTTAAGTTTTTTATTTCTTGAAACATAAGATTAGCAGTGATGGTGAAATATATTTCCAACACCCTGTAACGTCATTTTAGATTGAGATCAATTTATGTATATTATTACACACAAATGTCGTCGTCACTTAGAGTTGCTCTAAAGTAACTCATGTACAATTGCATGAACAGACATTATTTATTAGATTCTTGGATTAAAGTCATATTAAACGTTTGTCTGCTGACAAATGTTGAATTAGTATCCATCATATCAACCAGCTAATACCAGGAATTTCATTATTTTATTCAAAACTCTATTTAAAATTACAGAAGAAGAAGAGTAAGCTTTGGAGTACGTCTTCTATGGCAAGGTTCTTTCCTAATAATTATCACAGTAATTGCAAGTCCATAATCATGTTCATTGCATTGTTCATTAAGAGTGTTTTGAATGGTATAAGATTTTGTTATAGGTAATTAAATACCAACTTTGTTTTGGCGTACGGCTGCATAAGTGAATAGTAAAAACGACGATTAAAATTGTTTGTGCGAGCTATCTTATATGATCGTAATAAACCTGGTTCTCCTCAAAATTATCATTTACTTATTCTGTATACATAAACATTCATCGCCATAATTATTTTATATTAATTATTCTTCCGTTGAATATTTTTATTAAAAAGACAATCGTAATATGTTCTGTCGGTGCGACTGAAAAAAAAAGAAAGATATATATTTGTTAAGATTATATGAAATTCTTCAAAGGTAACAAACCCGAACTGGTCCATCAACCCTACCCCACGGGCACGCGCTGTCGCTGTCCTCGTCGGCGACAGTCTCATATTTTCGCCTGGGGCGACTGCGCTCATTATCATTATCGTAAGACGAGGAGGGGGGTAGAACGTAATGCTCTGATTGGCTCTGTCCCCATCAAGGTCGGCCATCTGTGTTATCACTTCTTCTCGACGGGTCTTAAAATCTGTCATAAAATCTTCATGAAGACGATCAGATGCCCTGATGTAACGAATGTGTTTCTGTCTTGAAATTCCTTTGATCATTTCATTAAAGTATGATTCCACGATGGATCATATCTCTACAAACCAGTTGCTGAATACCTAATCGAATATATAATTGAAGTTGTTTGCCATCTGTTTAATTACTGGGAAATATTTATTTAAATTTTTATCGCCATATTTTTACTTACTTGAACATAGTGCGTTTAGTTTTTCTGATGTTTCTACAGTACACCGTAACTTTAGTTTCTTTGCTATATTTACATATACTTAAAAATCAAATCTATATATATATTTGTCATATAATCCTATTTATTCATTGCAATACATCATTTTTATTGTCCTTCTTGCTTTTTCTAATTTAAAGCTTTCATCTGTTTGCCATATTTTTAGTTAGACGAAAATAAGTTTCTGAGTTTCTTTCACAATATTATTTTTCAATCTATTCAACGATATTTTCTTCAAGTCACCTCGTGATGTAGACATTTCTTTTACAGTTTTTTTAAATATATTGGAACTTGTTTGATAATACAGCTTCCAGTTGGTTTACCCGACATTTCTACTTTTCAATTCAATTAACTCTTTTTTTTTCTTTTTTTTTTAGTAAATAAAAGTATCTATTCTTTATCCCATTTTACTTCAAATTGTCACGTATCTTACTTCAAGCGCAACTACGTTTGTACAATTAATGTTTAATTTTGTGACTGGATCATTTTGAATGGTTGAATATAAGGTTTGAATTTTGTGCAAAGCCGTCCCTAATTAATAGTGTAAGACTAGAGGGAAGGCAGCTAGTCATCACCACCCACCGCCTACTCTTGGGCTACTCTTTTACCAACGAATAGTGGGATTGACCGTCACATTATAACGTCCCTACGGTTAAACGGAGCGAGCATGTTTAGTGTGACGGGGATTCGAACCCACAACATTCAGATTGCGAGTCGAGCGCCATAATCACATGGCCATGCCAGGCCTAGGTTCAATATAATAAATATCAGTCTCTGTCTTCATGCTGTAAGAAAATCCAAACCAGTATGCCGTCACTAAACGAATTATAATTTTATTTCAAGTATTTAGAATTATGGAATTTTTCCTCGTAATGATATTATAGTATTTCTTAACAAGTCAATACATGACAAGTGAAACATCTTGCACACAACAATATTATTTTGCTTACGTGACAATTCTTATACATTTCAGGTTTTAGAAAATCGGTATTACAATATTTGATCGGTCAAGTTATCCAATAAGGAAAATTACATAGTCAACTACTTTTCATTGCACGTTTTAATTATACGATAAGCTACAATTTCTGCTACTGTTAAAGCTTCTTTATGTTTGTTCATAGATTCTCTTTTCAGTTACTAGATGGTGCTACACAACATAATCGTCTTGTTATTCAAGATAAACATACATAAATTATGGCAACCAGTGAATATTCACTCGATTAGAATATCGTAATTTCCGTACGGCTCTCTTTTCATTTTATTACGTTTTATAGCTTTGAAAATAGTGTTAAATAAAGAAGCTAGGACTTCCACGCTGTTTGGTGCATAAAATGTAGTATAATATAGAATTTATTCGTTTAATTGATTAACTTCTTTTTGTATATATTTCCAAATTCAATTTTAGAAATAAGCCTTAAAAAACAAGCTGAACCAAACCAAGGAAATGATAAACTTGCTTGATATTATTGAATAACATAAAATCAACAAAAGAAAAAAAAATAGTTATTCGAAATCTATTTTGAAAAATAAAATTCGTCAACGTATTTAACCAGCCAGGTGTGTCTAAAAACATAATTAAACATCTGCAAAAATAATAAAAAAATGCTTATATGTACAAATGCATAATACATCACTTAGTCATGATAATGAAATAGATACACTCGAACAAGTAAAAAAGGTAAGGTATCCACACATGCTACATTTGAACAGCTGGGAATAAATTAAATGGGACTGAACTTATTGTGCTGAATTAATACATGTGTGTGTATGCGTAACATTTCAGATAACATGAATTGGGATGTTTAGCTTGAATAGCACCTTATGCTCACGTGAATTAAGCAGTGAGATCAGGAATGCCTATAATATTCAGGTATACCCTAATCTTGAACTTCTAACCAGAGGAAAAATATCCAGACAACACTATCCGACGTTAAAGGAGCTTTGTTCGGCTTTCTGATTCGAATAATGAAAAAAATATATAATTTTTGTAACGCGCCCTCGGCTGAAAGTACGGAGCATCTTTAGTACCATCACATCTCGAGCCTCAGACCCATCAATTCGCAGTCCGACACTAGATCAAGTCCATGTATTTCAATTAATGCAATAGGACACAACCAGAAACATAATATTTGCTTTTAACTTGATATTTGTTTCGTGCTGTTACCAATAATTTTTTCCAAATATACATTGATCTACTCGTTAGATAATACTGCCAATACACTGAAAAATAAATTAATCTGGTCAACATTTTATAATATTATCTGTATTCTTCCCCGCAATATTTTATTAATCGCCGTTTTCCCTTTATATTAAATTATAAATTTAGTAATAAATTAAGTAATATAAACAACAATAACTATCATTTTCACATTATTCCTTTCAAAATCCTTTCTCGAGTAAATTTGAAAAGATAATTGCAAAAACTGCTTGTCGGGAATATGATAGTTTTCTTCGTGATGAAATGAAATATGCACGAATTACCATATCGTTCGTACTTCAATTTAAAACAAAGACTGATCTTCCGTATTATTATTATCTTACATTATGTTCTAATCTCATGAACAGCAACAAATAATAGAAGTTGTACTTTTCTTTAAATGAGATTTAGCGTTGGTGTCTCGAAACTATGTCTATGACTAGACTAAACTGCTATGTTCTTCATTTCTGATGTAAAGCATACATCAAAATGAACGACAGTATAGTATTTAGTGTTTAAAACTGTCAAAACACAGCAGGTATCCACCGGGTTAGCTTTTAGAAGATAAAAGCATTTTATTGCTTTACTTTCTGTTTTTTCTGTTTTTTTTTATATGTGTAAACACACACATTGTGTACTGTGCGTGATATACTCGTCAATGCCTCACATTGAATAAATATAACAACAATTTACAATGCAAAATGGGCAATAGCTTTTACAGAGTAATATTATTTAGCTGGAGGGCAAAAACATTGTTACAAAGAAGTTTGGTATTGTTAAGTCATCGTTCTCCCTTTATTGCTAAAGCAGTATGTTACAAAAGACCTTTCAAGGTCACATACTTTTAGACGTAAATGTAACATTTACGCTGAGATTTCGGGAACAAACTGGCAATCTCCAAATGAGTAATATTGAATGAAGTAGATCACAAATAAAAACTTTTGACGTGATTGTTCAGTACATCCAAATGTATATGTTAGTTTGAACACAACCCCAAGAAAACTGAAATTATTGTTCTATGATTCGTTTTGGATAAATCGTTTAAACATTCAAGTTGTGGTGCAGGAACACATAGTAGAAAAAAAAATAAAGTTGTTGTTTACAGGAAAAGATCTTCTAGGTAATATTCTAGGTAACGTCGCTTCTAAAGAAGAAACACTGGTTATAGTTCTCTCTAGTGCCTTTGATCGGCTATTTCAGGATAGAGTTTGCTCGCAGCCAGATGCTAGTAGAGAAACAGAACTGGTCGTACCCAGGAAATTTTATAGCCTCTGTAACAAGTTCATATATCAGTTAACGTGTTAAGTTTCGTCTACCTGCTTCCTAGATAGCATTGAAAATTTAGTTTCAAATAATCTCTTTGGAAAATGAAATAAGTTTATACATATGTATATAAATATATATATATAAACAAACCATCATTCAAGGTGGTTTCACTTCAAGATGAATATGTATAAGAAAACCCGAATACCCTTTTTTTTACCAAATTGTTCTTTATTTAACTGGTTTGGTAGCATCATAGGCTACTCTTCAGTATAAAATGTTGTGTTAAATAACCTTAATAAACCCACAGTTTAATTAAACTATGTAATTAAATGAATGAGCAATGAATTATTTTGACAACGCAATACATTCTACTTTAAGTACTTTAGAATGGTTAATACAACTATGTAAACTTGACCTGTACTCATAAAAAATAATATTATATGGACAGACTCTTCAGTGTTTTCCCAAAACCTATGTCATGAAGGACGCATGTCATTAAAGACCTAAAGTGGCCCATGCAAAACAATGAAATTTTATTACATAGAAACGTGATTTAAATGACTACATACAATTCTGAACACGTTACTTGCAATACACTAAAGTAAAATTCACGTTGTACACGTCACGTTAATGGTAATATGCTCCAAAAGAGATGTAGTGAAGTCAGTATAATCTGATTTAGGATGATTCTCTATGAAACGTGGAATATACATTTTCAGAGAATGTAGTGCATATAGCGACATTAGTTTCTGGTAAGTTTCAGCTTCGTATTCTGTGGAGGGACGACTTGGTTTCCTGTAATATCATGGTACAAAATGTATTGGAATGGCGAGGTACAATAATAAAAACTATCCGTACTGAACGAAGTGAGTTGCTTCTTCTATAAAAGGATCAGTAACGTCAGTGACTGATTGAGTGATGATTCAGGCAGCATTCGGATCCACAAAGAGATTCCCCAACTTACATGTCACATCAAAGGACACATCTTTCGCCTTCTGGTACTACTTGTCATCTAGCTGTATGCAGACTGTTAGAGCCAAGACACACATTTGTTGACAAAATCCTGGAGATGAATTGTGACCCTATAGTAGTGACCACGATGTCCGATAAAAACCGTCTGCATCATTAGCATTAGAAGCTGCGAGACATTGTCCAAGTTACACTTGTATTAAGGGAAGTTGTTTAACGCTACTAACAGTAGGGAAGTGGGAAAGACACACTCTCAGCTGTGCCAAGAATGCAACTCAAACTTGACTATGAGCAAATATCTATCAAACGTTCATTCATTCAAATCCATATGTGTTTTACGTTAGAGAGCTTTAAGTACAATATATGAGAATGCACTCTCATCAGGCGTGTGGTAAACATTATGGAACTGATATTTGGTAATTCCTAAGAGGCTGTAATAGCTTTTATTACATAAAGCAACAGGTATGTTTTAATGAACTGTATTACATCAGATGTTATAGGCAATTTGCTCTATGTTCAATACCTATCCCAAGTGTTATAACAATGTCTTCATCTGGAAGCACGGATGCACTTACTCTGTCACCGAAAACTGCCACAATACTGTCTTCTGTTACTAAACTAAAAACATTTATTGGTAAAAGTACTTGTTTTTGGTATCTATGGTCTGATACTCTATAGATTCTTGACATTCAGGATGTCCTTCCATCTTTTGTTTAACGTTTTTGATGTACTATGTTGCTTTCTGCTTCTATAGCATACATTTTCGCTTGTTAACACTTTCTTGCTTATATTTTCTCATGTGACGCTATGAATGAGATCCTATCTTCATCATCACCTTCATCCCACAGCCACCCCTCTAAAAAAAAGTGCCCCGAACTGCTGTTAGCTTGGCAAAGCTAAAACAGGCATCTCTGTAAAGTTACTCTACAGAATATTTCAGATCTGTGGTTTCATCTCAGTTGCACTGTCATCCAAGATTTACAAAAGGGATCATTGTGAACAGATTTATGGTACAGTACATTATATTACAACAAATATAAGAGAAGCTTTCATTTTAATTCACAAATGGTGACAAGCTGTTTGAAGATGGCCATTATGCAGTTCCCATTGTTTGTGGGATACTAATATATGCACTGAGAAGAGTAGCAGTTACAGTTTGTTTGTTTTTAACGTGGAAGCTTTAGTGACTAGCTTTAGTGAAGCCAATGAAGATCGTGGAATGTTGAAAATTTTAACTGAACGGCACCTTATACGCAAGTAAATGGTAAGTTTACCTGCAAAAAATTACATCAATTATATATCTATCCATATTTTTATTAATTTATTTTTGCTTTTCTTTTTTAATAATGATAAGTTATCAACAAGTAGAAACGTTTCTTAAATTTTTAGTTTTTTTCCAAGACCAATCCAATACAATCACTTGGTTCGTTTGTCTATCCGGTTTTTAACTCTTTGATTTTAACCCCTCGTACATTTGTCACAGGCCAGTCGAGAAATAACAAATTCAGGTTGCACCCCTCTGGGTCTGGAATAATCCCACAGTTTGTTTTGTGTAGATTCTCTCCTCTTATAGCCTGCCGGTCAACATGTCTTGTGTAGATTCTCTCCTCTTATAGCCTGCCGGTCAACATATTCCTATTTACTTTTATTTCACAAACACACCCTGATGAATCAGTGGTAAGTCTGAGGGCTTATACTGCTAAAAATATGGTTTTGATACCCGCAGTGGGCACAACAGATAATCCGTTATGCAGTTTTGTGCATAATAACAAACAAAAGATGTTTTTTTCTTCTCAAATTTTATATTTAGTTTTCCTTCATTTTCTATTTCAGTTACCATTCCATTACTTTTAATTCAATTTACCGGTCTTATGGTACTATTGTATGTTTCAGCCCTTTTTATAAATACTTAATATAATATCTGTTGCACATCTGGTTTCGTGTTTTCAATACGCACTTAAACCGTACTATTAGCTCTTGCCAACTAGCCCCCCAGTAGCACAGCGGTATGTCTCCGGACTTACAACGCTAGAAACAGGGTTTCGATACCCGTGGCGGGCAGAGCACAGATAGGCCTTGTGTAGTTTTGTGCATAATTAAACAAACAAACTTGCCAACTAAATCCACGATTCTCCAGTTATTAACGTACTCATAACTTTGTGTTGGCTAATTAATCTTATTCAAGATCACCACAAATATAAATTAATACATTCTCATCATCGCTGGGCCATATTGTTTTGATGGACAGTACAAAATAAAATCATTAAGTCATCGAACACAAAATAACTTAAGGAACTGCTTCAAATGAAGAGGTTTATTGTTTAACATTCGATGACAGCAGAGAATTTCTGGAGAATGTGAGTTCCAGGAATGAAATGACAGGTTAGTTAGTGAAGAAGCAAGAGTTGCATTTAACAGAAGAATTGAACTATTTCAGAATTATAACCAAGATACTTGTGTTTTAATGTCTGCGAGCTGTAAAGGGCGGAAACAATAAAATATGACTGTTTTTGGTAGAGTCATATCTAATTCGCAAAACATTACACTAAAAATTGCGTAAAAATTGTTAAAGCGTTGTTCAATGCATTCCAGCCAACACTGATGAGAGGAAGAAAAAAAAAGACTCGCATAGAAAAATTTCACATTTATTATTTCCTACCAAATGACCTTCGGGAGGTAAATAATTAAACGAAACTAGTCTCACAGTGAACTTTAAAACTGCAAATTACTTGTGGTGTTTTGCCTGACTTGTCCTCCCTGTGGGTCGTGGGTAAGTTTATGGGCTTGCAATGCTAAAATCCGGGGTTCGTCTACCAGTGGACAGAGCACAGATAGACTATTGTGTGGCTTTGAGCAAAACAAACAAGCAAACAAAAATAGTGCCTGACTTTCATATTAATTTCAATATTATATTCTTAATTTGGCTAGCATTAATCAGTTGAATTAGGACCTGGCAGTTACGTCACAAGTTCACAAATATGACTTTAATATGATACTTCCAGTTCCGGTAAGAGACATTAAACAAATTGTTATTCCTATGACACTGCATCAGCTAGTAATCCAGCTGATAATACCAGTATCGCTCACGGGGAAAGACAGTGGGATATTGAATATATTGTATGGTGCCTATACTTTCAACATCGCTAGAACCCATCTCTTCTTCTGTCAACATCGCACGACAACTGGGATAAGGACTGGGAATCTGTGACTTAGCAAAAAATGTAATGACTTTTTCTCTTTAACTATTTCATAAGTATTTAGCATATAAAATATACTATGGTTAACATATAGGTTCGTCCACGTTATAATGTATCAAATTTGTGCAAATGTTCATTCAAACCTTATATGCTCATTTTGAAACCCTTATTAACACCAGTCTTTTGTTTTCTCTTTGACATGAGTGACCAGCTATTACAATGCAAGACATGATCCTTGTGTTTCAACAACTCTGTGATTACTTGTTCCATAATATTATAAATGGTTGCAAATAAACCAGATTACTTCATATATTTGTGAATGTCAGTCAGATATAGCACCAAAGTATATACAATAATGAAATATTCTTAAATATACAGTTGCTATACATTAACACACACATATATATAACATATTTAAATATTTCCTGGCAATAAAGGCAATGCAGTTCTATTCTTATGCAAAAGTAAAACATTTCTGAATACAGATTAAAAAAGCAGCAAACATAGTGACTAAAAGACAGACAGAAAAGACACAGAGAAACAGATAGAGAGATATTTCGAAAATTATTTAAACACTAATCTAAAAAATATAACGAACACTTCACGCAATCACCCTCCGTCAAATAGTTGCAATGATAGATAGATAGAACTTAAAAGTGAAGAAAGTAAAAAAGATTGAATAATGTATAACAATATGTCAACCACACCATATATGCTATGTCCATTGTCGATGAAGCCCAATACTAGGGATCATCAGGCAGGCAGGCAAGATAGATAATATGTTGATGACATTAAGTCTCCGCTAGTTTGCTCTCTAATATTTATCCTTTAGGGGAACGTCCAACCACCTTCTCCCCTAGGCTAAACACTATTTCATCTTGACAGGAAGATCTATGTTCCAATAATAATAGGCTCGAGGCTGGGATTTAACCCTTACGAATCTTCAAAGGATTCTATAGTCAGTCTACGTTCCACATCGGTGGACTTGAACGAGGTTTCAGAGGTAAAGGCTTCGCTCCTTTTTCTCCATTCTACCCAATTATAAACGAAGTTAGGCTTGGTATACGTAATGTCTGCCTTAATCCCGCCCTGCCTCTAGGCATAATTACCTAGCTAACAGATACTTTTGCGCAAGGTATTCCGACCAAGGTCAGAAAGGGTAAAACTATTGGTAAGGAACTGCTGGTCACGATATAAGTTAGGTCGTGCTACAAAATACGTTAACATTCACCTGTATAAGTACTGAATGGTACTAAGTATTTTAGTTTCGTTTCCCTTCACCATCCAACGAAAGTTGCGCATGAAATCAGAGATGTGAAACATGCTTCTGAAAAATCTACGCTTTTTTGTTGATTTTTAAATACATACATACCATTGTTAGCATAAAGAATTTGTTTGCTGATACTTACTTTCATGAATTAATGATGTTCACATACAACTAAAAGACGTTTTAAGCAGTGACTGGCTGTTCATGGTCAAGTTTACAAGCTGTAACATCTTAGATTTTGGGGATAACAACGTTTCGCTGAGCTTCATCGTCGTCTTCTTGTGTTGTCATATCTCAAAATAAAATTACAGTTACTTGCAGCTCGTAAGTATCCTACTGCAAACTAGTGTTTTCTTCAGTGACAATTAACTTCGCAGTTTTATATTTTAGCGAACAATTCGAATACTGTTTGTCTTCGTAACTTCATGATTTACGCGAATAATTTTTTTCCAACATTTTATTTTGCGATTTAACAATTTTCGCGAGTTTTAAATATTTTTTGCCACTTCAAGAAAGGCAAGACCATAGATGTAAAATGCGGATTATGACTAAGTTCTCATTTGTCCTATCAGCAGCAATAATATTCACACGTATTAAGTTGTCAATTATTAACGTTGGATGTAAATGTAACAGAAAATGTACAACGCTAATCAAATGTTCTTCCCAAAACGGTGAAAATATGCTCCAACACTTTCATTAGTTATTATTATGAATCGTACGTCGTACAGGATGTTAAAATGTTTCTGCTGAAACACTCGTGGAACAAAACCCGAAGATTTCTAGAGAGCTTAACTGGTAAATAAGATTATAATACTTCTCTGAGATTGACTTAGTAAGTTGATGTAGAATTTGTTTTTTTCACTTTTCTCATTTTTATCTTTTAAGTTTAAATAACACCAATATTTTTTTCCTTTTATTTAAAACACAAAATTAGTTTAAAGTGTTTATTCAAAGAAAATACATTCACCACTTTGTAACAAGATTGCTTTAAGGAAAAACGCAATGTTTCACTTACTGACGGTCAGTGCAATATTTTAGTGTCAAAATCAACGGAAGTCTGATTTTGCATACATCTAACAAATAAGTGATTTACGTAATGATTCAGCGGGAATGAAGGCACACTGAAACGATTATATATTCGTTTATTCATTGTAGGTGATGCATTTGTTTATTCTTACACTTTCTTGGAAATGTTCGTATATTTTGGGTGTGTTTGTGCCATAATTCAGGCTGTCATTTACTAACATAAGATTCATTTTTTTCCCTCTTTTATTACATTGTGCTGTTATTGAATAATGGTACGAAATATGCACATCAACAGCACAAAGTAAAATTGCACAGGTATGTTATTACCATAGTCACCAAATTTGGTTACAGTAAGTCTCTATTTTCCATCTAAAAGTATGTTTCAACAACTTTTATGAGCACTTTCAGGCACAAATAGACAAGATTTCTACTTTTGTACAAAAATTACTGGCGCATTCAAATACTGCTTCTTGTTTTTCTTTATAACATACAACGCTAAAATGCTGGGATGGATTCCCCCTCGTGGACAGAGCGCAGATTTGTGTAGCTTTGCGCTAAAACAAACAAACATTTTGCTTTAGGTAGTTCGCCATTCAACTAATTCCTTCACATGATAACTTACTAGTTGGTGCACGTAAACAGGACGAGATGTGAGCTCACTGTAATGTTCCCTCTTTTCCACTGGTAGTTTAAATAAAAAATCGTTACTGAAGGTGTTATAAAACTAAAGAACTCAATTCAAACACACCACCGTTAAGTTGTCTTCCTTTCACATTTTTTACAATAAATTTTCACGTGATGACTGATAATGAGACCCCACTCAAATACCTGCCTTTACTTTGCATAAAACCTGTCAGAGGACTGTGAACACGCGCACGTCACTCAGTAAATAACTACATGTGAGCAAATAAAGCCAAGAAATTTAAAGTTGTACAGTCCGGTGAAATATAAATAAAGGAAATGAAAACAAGAAAAGTAATTTTCCCAAATAATTCAAAAACAGAGCACATGAGCAGTTTAACTGGCACTATAAATTCACTGGTAGTAATTAACTATGTATTTTTTATACGTTAAAAATGAAGTAATGGGAGGAGCATTCCAAACCCTTCCCAACCGCTGTAGAGCGTAGAAAAATTCCATTAATTATCCTTGACAGAACGAAGAACATTTCTCCTGCGAGGGCTAGACATAAGTTAAGTCCCGCTGGCACGCAGAGAAAAAATCCGACAGTGTAGAAGAATAACATTGCTCCACCTGGCGGTAAAAAATTTGTTTCGCGCTAAGCATCTTTTATTATAAATTTGGGGGAAATATAACCAAATAAACATATCTCGTCACTTAATAAAATTAATATTTTCATTATATATATATTTTACGTATAAAAACTGGTGCCGTCAAGCTCGTTAAGTACATTCTCTATATCTATAAACAACAACTTGATTCTTTGTCACCTAGTTTGAGCAAATTTTTAACATTATTTATACACTAACTTTTTCGTGTAAGAATACGCCCGATTCCAACATTTGATTCACATATGTGTAAGAAACTGTACAGACTTTTTCTCTCTTCGGAATATGATAAAACCATATCAAATATTTGACACCAAAATATATAATAATCGTACTTGTCATGTTAGCTGAATTTGTAACCATCAGGGGTATATAATTATACATGCCATTCATTAAATGAATGAAAAGTACGAGTGAGGTAGATGTTTGACGCCTTAAAAAAAAAACAAAGTCAAACAAGCACAATGGTCTCTAGTTCTAGTATAAGAGCACTGTTAAAACAGAGCTACGAATAAAAACGTTGTGATAATAAGGTCTACATTCAACCGTGGACTTGACACTTTAAAAAAAACAAAATTACCAAGAAGATACGAGCACTTTTTTATTATCATTATTCACTTACGTATAGAAAATTCACGGTATTACCATATATATATATATACAAATATTACAGCGCCCCCACGTTGAGTTACCTCTATATTACTACACCGTTTCAATGCTTCTTGTTTCCTGCTTTGATAAGACAACTAATGACGCTAATTATTTTACAGGCCACGTCCTGTAACAGCTTTTAATCTCATTTTAAATTAAACGATCTCGCTCACAAGTTTTCATCATGTGATAATTAACTGCGATATAACGAAAGCCCAGTATGTTTCTATGAAACAATAAAGACCCTAGGCTGAAAAGAATAAATGACTTACGGTTCCATATTCCATCCAAGATGCAAGAGAGCTAGACTTTCCAGCAATTGAGTCCCGTTCTTCCCTAAACATCATGCTTTTTTTAACTGGAATAAATGCAAACTCTTGTCACAAAGAAAAACCAGAGCGGTCTTATTAAATAACCTATGAACACTTCGTATTATGTGTTCGCCATTATATTAAAAAGATCGTAGTCCAGAAAAGTAGTTGAATATTTAGCCAGTAATCGTAATCTTTAGAATAAACAGCTGTTAACTTGCATCAAAGGTCATACAACAAATCACGACAAACGCGACTCCGTAACTTACACACCAAGTCTATCAGGCTCAAAGATAAACGGTATATACAGCGACCCTCACCACTCGACGCGCCATCTGGGGGCCACAGACATAAAAAATAGTGTGAGAGGCAAATATAGATACCCCAGGGCTGTACGTGGGGAAAAAACTGTCTGGTCGACGTCTACTTTCTCAATTCTGTCTTACAGCAGTGAATCATCCCCCTCACTCTGGTAATTTTTATATTAAATAAGTGAGTTCCTTAACACTGTGTTGCTTAAATCGTTTCAAAAAAAGGATTTAAAAGAATACTTCAATAATCAACTAAATACTCGTTTCTTATCATATCTATTCTACAGAAACTATGTGTAACTATGTTCTATGTAGACGACACGTGTAACTTTATCTAGTCAATTGAGAAAATTCGAGACATAAGTGCCAAGCGGATTTAACTTTCCCACAAAAATTGACAGTGTTCAATAAAAGCAAATTTACTTAAAGCTTTTAACTTATTTCATTCGTTTTTCAAAATAACCAATAAAAATTCACAAAAATACTTTGGCAATTAATAAGAGTAACATAAATTTTACTAGTTTGTAAGCAGAGACGTCGCTAGGTGCTTAAAAGATTCGGGGCTCGGGCCCTTAATTGCGGGAATTTTCGGCGTTTCAGTATGATATCGATCATCGTTTTCTATTCTGATTTAGGAAGACACCAACTGGGGATTCGGAGCACTGTCAAGTAGAATCGAGGCATGGGCCCAGTGTGCCAGCGCTTAGCCTCTGTTTGTAAGAAAATAGATTCAGAGGTAAGGATTATTAAATACGTTAATCCTTCCCGCTTCGGCCCTTTTGTGTAACAAAGTGCTAGATACGGTTTAGCGGTTAGGATCCATGGTACTTGTCCCGTTGCCACAAAATCGTACTCTGATGGGCGCTGTTGACTAGCTGCCTTTAATCTATTCTATCAGTTCAAAATTAGGTTTGACTAGAGCAGCTGAATTGATAATTAACAAAAATATATTAACAGCCACTTTTATCAAGTAATAAATAAAAGCTATATACATATATATATATGCAATAACTATTGTATACACATAAAAATAAACTACAACGCGAGATGTCACTTCAAACTGGATATGTAGAACAAAACTTAAATTCTCTCTCTTTTCCCAAAATGTCCATTAAATCGGTTTTGTAGCATCACAAACTACTCTTCAGTATAAAATATATATCCTGAACATCCTTAACGTTTCTTCAGTTACCCACAATGTAACCTGGCCTAATTCTTATGACAAAGAACAGTGGAAACTATAAATAAGTACCAATACAGACGCAAAAAATTGCCATAGCCCTCCATTGAAACTACAGATAAAGGTACCAACGTAATTTTCTGTACACAAATGTCAAATGTAAGCAGTAGAAGAAAAAAATCTATATAATGTAGCAGTTTATGCTGTTGATGTTAAGCTACTTCTCTTGTGTCCAGAAAAACAAATGGTTTCATTAAGAGTGATTTTTTTGTTGTAATTTCTGTTGTGCATATTTCTTTTTTTCGTGTGAACTATTTTTGACTTTTAAGACACCTATTTTCCATAAAATACTTTATGAACTTTCTGTCAATAATAGAAAAAACAATGTGCAATTCATACGAATTTTTAAAAACTTTATTTCATAAAATAGTAAATAGAACAAGAGTGGGTTTGACTTTACAAAAAAATAGGGATTTTTTATTAACTTTCTGAGCTATCAGGCAAACTCTCTCCGCTAGGAGGAAACAAAAAAAAACATTCCAATACAACACAGCTGGAAGAAAGAAACCTTATCAGCCTTGGCAAGGTGCCAAGTGATAACAGACCAAAGTTACATAAAAAAAAGAGGGATGAGGGTAAATTGCGCGAAGAGAGACCGGTGACGGCAGGGGACATTCTACAGTAAAAAAGCAGTCCATTGTTGCTGTCGCCTGGGAAACCGCACCACTCTGAAAGAAATTTTTATGCAACAGCCTTGGACCGTCCAGTTCTGTTTATTTCCGCATTGACACATATTTTTGCCTCCTTTTCAAGATTTTGAAGGGATTTTTATTATTTTGTGTGTGTGTGTGTGCGACCACGCAATTTGTTGCACTGTCATTCACGCAGAGAAAGTCATCATCTTCAGGTTCATTCTTACGATACAACTTCAGGCTCATTCTCAGTATACAGACTACCCTACTTACTGCCTTTAAATAAGTAGATAAATCAATCTCTGCATCACAAGTCACTTTCTTATTAGTAGCTTTAATTACTATATTAAATAAACTCAGAAATTAATACAGCACACATTTTTCTTCTTCCAACGCTTGAACTAACGAACACTGCTGACTATTTATCTGTTTCGCTAAGTGCATGAACTCGCACAATCATTTTTTGGCATTATCTGCTACTTAAAACCTGTGAAATATGAATTAACAACCTACTTAACTCACTGATTGCAGTTATCTGGCGATTTAGTACAAAACTAGCACTCTATTCAACTAAGTATTCTAATCGTTTTCTGGTAATCTGCTACAAAAAAGTAACATCCTATTCAACTAATTGACCTACACTTTATCTTGCAACTCATATTTTATGCCTCGATTCAAAAATAGCAATTTAGCTGAATATTTTTTTTCTTTTGGTTAGCAGTCATAATCATTCTCTAATGCACAAAACAATATACACAACTCGTTGATCTACATTTCATCTGACAGTCTGCATCATTCCCCGATACAGTAAATATGCAAACCTAACTTATCTTTAGTTTACAGGACAATCTGTGTCATTCCTTAATTCATTAATTTTATAAACATGTTTCTTTGTTTGTTTCTTGAATTTCGCTAGCTGTCCCTAATTTAGAAGTGATAGATTAGAGAAAAGGCAGCTAGTCAATATCACCCACCCACCAACTCTTGGGCTACTCTTTACCAACGAAAAGTGTTATAATGCCCCTATGGCTGAAAGGACGAATGTGTTCAGTGACAGTATTCGAACCCACAGCCGCAAATTGCGAGTCGAACGTTCTAACGACCAGACCACCTGCTTCTGTTAGCTGATAGTCTGTGCCAATCTCTGATCCACAAAAACCATAATATCAATAACACTTGCTTTGTCTGATTCATACCCTCACAGATAACGCCTATACCACTATACTCTGCCGGTCGTATCCTAGCCGCCCTGATGAGTCCTAGTATTGAATGAAAGGCCTCGTCGGCAATAGATATAGCAGACGTAGCGTAGTTGACATGTTATAACATATTTCCCTTTGCTTTCAGACATGGATATTTAGTATTGCTGACTTATAGTATCGCTGAAATCTGCTCCACTTTCTGATTCAAATACAATCTAACTTATTGAAACACGTCGTAATAGGCTCATCAGACTTCTTACAGTCGTTTAAGTTTTTGATTCAATGATTCGGAGATGAGAAAAAGTACTTGCCAAATGACGCACATAATTCAGTCAGTTTTCTGTTCCGTTGCGACACTCAAACTCTGATAATCTGCATATGTTTAACTGATATACGATTTGTCTTACAGGTCCCTCGGTGGCGCAGCGATAAGCTTGATGACTTATAACGCTAAACTTATGGGTCTAATCCCCGCAATGGACATAGCCAGATAGCTTGTTGTTTAGTTTTACACTTAAAAAAAACAATCAAACAAACAAATAAACTATTATCTAACAGAATGTTTGATTTTCTGCCTCACCTCAACTAATTGATAAGCACACTGTTTCATTATGTGATTCATATATTACTAGTAGAACTGGTTTTATTTGACACACAGTTTACTGAATAGTTTATTCTTTATCCGTTTCACTAACGTACTCTACAAATTAACAATTTGAGTCATCAACAATTTAATATTATTTATATATGTTTTGCTTTAGCGCAAAGTTATACAATAGGCTATTTGCGCTCTGTCCACAACGGGGAATCGAGCCCTGAATTTTAGCCTTTAACTCCTTAAACTTGTTGCTGACCCACTCTGGGACACAATTTAGTATCATTAATTAACTAAACTATACTGTTAGTTTTTTTTTGACATGAAGATCCTTTATTTGTCTCTATTTAAAACGTACGTTGCTTAAATCAAGGACACCAGCTGAGCTGCAGAAAATATGTTGGGTCCTATCTGAAGAAAAAAGTTGTATATCTTCTGAAAAAAGGGGCATCCTGAAGTCCTCAATGTTTAATCACATTTTTACCATGTCTATATAAGAGAGATCTCTCCAAAATATTGTAACATATTGCTTAATAACTGAATTAAGTCGAAATAAAGAATCAGGCACTGATTTATAAAGTAAATCTCACTAATAAAAGTAACTGACTTTTATTCCGGTCATTTTGATAGTACATGTTACGGAATACATAAAAATGATGTTTTATTGCTATGCGAATACGTTTAATACATGGTAACCGAAAAGAAATAGTACATTTCACTAACATATGTGATACTTCGGTATAGTAAATAAATGCGAGGTTATCATTATACAGATTAGATAACATAACTGTACAACAAACGTATGGAAAAAAAGCATTTGGTATAAGTATTTGAAAGCGCTTGAATGTATTTAGGAAATCTGATGAAAAATTCTGTAGTTCAGGTAAAATGTTCTAGATACATACAGTAGTTGCGTGTGGTGTTTCTGACACCTCCAAATTCGTAGTCATGATCCAGTCAGTGACCGGACTAGATACGTATATAAAAACATTTGTCTACTTTCAGTCTTATATTCATTCATACATCAGCTTAACCCACGTTTAAACGAAAACTTTAATATTTTCCTATAGCAATGTAATTACATTTAAAATATTTAAGCTTCAGAGTTACAAGGTTGGGTTGCACTCGTCTGAGCTCTATCGTTTCTCAAAATAGTATATTATTTAAGATATAAGTACAGAACTGATATTTTTTGTCTGAAAATTTGAGAAATCTATTCTCCGTAAATAATATCCAACGTCGAAGTAAAGTTCTAAATGTGTCTAAAAATATATATTTTTTATTTTATTCACAGTATTGCAGTTAATGGTATCACATAAGTTAATTGTATTACATAAGTTAATGGTGTCACATAAAATGATAAAATAAATAGACAAATTCTATAAAATATTACAGTTCAGTAATAAGTAAAAAAAATCTAAGTATATTACGTATGTTTTACTGTACATTATTTGCAACATTTATAAAAAAATTTAAAAGGTTTATTTATACGTATTTTTTATTACTTTAATAATTCATATCTATCTTAGGTCCCTTGTCGAAATGGCACAAAAACTGTTTTGATATTTTTTAGAACATCTATATATTTTTTCTTCTTTTGGAGAAACTCAAGTAGAACTCTGCTGTAATATGTCTGAAACCTACTTAACAGAGATTATGAAGAAGAAATATTAACTTTACAGCTAGACGAGCATGCAAACATTTTTGTTGTTGTTACTTTTTTTTCACCTTCAGGTATGAAACAAGCAACAAAGATCGTATTGATCCTCAATTTGTCGCATTAATATTTTTGCTTTTAGTCACGTGGAACGGATCGTATCGACTACATAGGCCTTCCTACGACTCGGTACAATCACCACACGATCTGATGGCATAGAACCTAATCGCGAGTTGTTTTTCCAAGAATCTTGCCTGAAGATATTTATAAATCTCATTCTGTGTCGAAGGGGAGGTACAAAGAGTTGGACTGCAGTCTCTAATGAGTCAGTAGGTGACGCCTCTGTTAGGTAGTTACATGAGACGAAACATCAATGTCTGGTTGTATCGAATTTCCAATTTTGCTCCTTTTTCAGTCATTAAACTGTTTAGAAAGTTCTGCATACTGTTGTTTATTGAAAAATATTCTTTCTCTTTTATCAGTATAAACACGTACCATAAAATCTATGTAAAGACTGTAAGCATGATTAATTCAAAGTATTTCTGTATAAAATTCTCCCTCTGTCGCCACCCAACGAAGTATTTTTCTCAAAATGAAACTTTATACATTTATCAATCTAATTTCTGTTACTCTGATACACGTGTTTGAGCAACTTTACATGAAATTACTAAATGTTTCCTTTGTTAATATATAATGTAGCCCAGTAGGATAAGGGATACGAAATTAATTAATCTCTTAATATACTCTGAGCAACATAAAAGTACTAATTCCCTCCAATGTTGGAGGCACATCCCACTTCAACCAGAATCACTGAAGACATTTAATGAAAACTTGAAAGGATCCTTTAATGGTTTAAAATATGGGAGTTTTACTTTCAATTATGAAAAAACCTAAGTATAAATTACGAAACTGGCTGAATTTCAGATAAAACGAAATGAAAGAGGTATGGTTTATTCAGTACAAGTCGGTGGAAAAGAACGTAACCAGTCGAAAATTAGAAAGAACAAAATTATATTATCTTCTGCGGAAATTGAACTTATCAGTTTAACCAATAACTTACCTATATGTTTCTTAAAGTTTTATATGGTGGCAAATCTTGCGCGTCAGGTCAGCACATCTTTGCTCAATACTCAATCAATTCTTATGTTCTGGGAAGTTATTTGGTCGAATAAACGAACCACTGAAAGCACTAAGACCAACTCCTTCCCATAACTGTTTCATATTGATTACAATATCTTAAAAGGTGTAAGTCATATTATGGAGATTAAAGGTAGCTGTTGTTTACCGATAATAATGTAATGATTATCTTTGCCAATAATGAAAATCTTGTTACAGTTAAAAAGTTTGCGTATATACTTCGAGATGTTACCAAAAACTTAGTACAGGGTTGAAGCCGCTTAAATTGGCTTTTTGAGTACAGTTTTCACTTTAGTTTTTGAAGTAAACACTGAAGCATACATACATACATATATTGAGAAAAAGTATATGCGTATGAATGTAAATGTGTATATATGTGTGTTGAATTATATAAATCTTAGAAAAATATATGTCTTTTTCGAAGTACATAAAAAACAGACTACCAGTGGAAAATGCCTTGGATTAGATTTGTGTCTTTCTTGTGTTTTAGTCAAACTTGTACGTATGATATTAGATTATGGTTGATTCAAAGACTCTGTCTGTGCTTTATACTTGTTACAGGTGCTTAGAACCATAGTTTTTAATTGCTTTGCTTACATGCATTTAAAAAATGAAATGGGTGTTAAGGTTTTTGGCAACCTTATAAAACCTAAAAATATTGACCCGAGTGATCGCGGGATTTTACATGAATGGATTATTAACTTTAGTATTTTGGGGATATGGTTATGTTGAATACAACATACTATGAAGTTAAAGTGAAACAGCGTCCTTTTGGAGCATCCCCATGAATTAATGTAATTCTATTTAAAATACAAAGCAGCTTAACTAAAAAGATGTCCAGAAAACATTCCTCAAGAACTCTTTAACATTATAGGAACTTTATAAAAGCCAGCGAGGCGCAGAGCTTAATAAGCTGAATAGGGATTTTTCAAAAGACTTTTTAGCATGTACAAGAACACGCCTTCGGACAACAATATGTAGCACCAGACTTCCCCATAAAAATTGGCCTGAAGAAAATCCATCATTCTGTCAAATTTACCAAAGCGCTTAGCCTGAAGTGGCGCTGCTGTCTTGATTCCTCAGGGTAAACTGCTGGTTCACAGCTCACAATGACCAGGTATTGTGTCGACGAATACTAGAGGCTGGACAATGTTGGATAAGACGGTGAGGTTTCGATTGCTATATTCAAACAAGGCTTTGGAATAAGGTATGGGTACCGTCTATAGTTCAAGACAAAAAGTCGGACTTGTCTAACCTCGTTATAAAAGCTAAATCCCAGTGGCAGGGCTGCTTTAGCTCAAGTAGAAAGAGATTGCATGCAGAGCTTGCCTACGTGCTTTTCGGATCTTATATTCAATCCGCTCCGCACAAAATCCAGTTTGTCATTAATCATTCGCTCTTGTCCTCGTGAATGGTGAAGTCGGCATCAGGCTGTGATTAATGCTTCCTGTACCACTGTGTTCGGACCGGCAAGAATACGAACGAATGATAAGAGATGAGTAAAATACACATACATACATACATGACAATTCGCCGTAATCGAGAATTATACCGAGGGCTCGCCATTCCTCGTTGTCCGAAAAAAGAAGATTACGGAAACACACAAAACTGTGATAATGATGTTAAAGTAACTACCCGGCTATAAAACAAACATAGCAATTTCTCACATTTTTCTCGGGATATATTCGTCACTAGTTGGCGCTTAAATAATGATATAATATATTTCAAAGCATAAAACCTCTGTCTTCACGATATGGCTATTCATTCGTCATAAATTATTACTACAATCTACAATATTTTGAGTTATGAGTAGTACTTTTTACAACATTACCCCTCCTATCTATAAAACGAAAATAAAAACGCAGACTACTTAATGCTGTTTTATAGCCAAGCAAGAATAAAGCTTTGCTAACGTATAATCAACCTCGTTTAATGAGTTATTTGTGTTTATATTTCATTGTTTTTTGTTGGGTACTAGTTATCCAAATTGTCATTATAGGCGTCCTGAATTACGTCTCTAAATCTTCAAATATAAAAAAAAGAGGAGTTTTCACAATTTTAATGTTTATTTTTTTGGCACAGTAATGAAAAATCGCCTTCTTGGTCTCGTACGTAATTGTTTCCTTTTTTTGTTCATACTCATATTTGTATTATCTCTCATAAACTCGAAACTGGTGTGTTTTATGGTGGATTTTGTAATTTATTAGGCAAACCTAAAACTAAAAACCATTGTGGGTATGTTTCTGTAACACTCCTATTTAAATGAGATGTTTTAAGTACACAGTAGCGCAATTTCCTCAGCTTCTTTGTGAAGCGGTGAACGTTTCCATATGTTTGTGACGAATCATGAACTGACAGTCTGTGACACTTCATGAACTGACAACTTACGATGGTTCTTAAACAAACAACTCCATGAACCAACGGCGTGTAATGTCGCATAAATAAACTACAGACTTATGGAACTTGATGAATTTGATGTTTGTACCAGAACACACACACACAGAGCTGGGAACACTTCATGAACCGACAGTTGCTAACATTCCCATAAACTGTTTTTTGTGTGTAAAAGGCTGAACAATTCATAAAAATGCTTTGAAAAGCGTAGCCTTTCGAAAATCGGCTCTATGATGTCACTAAATAAAGAAACAATTTTGAGAATTTCTAAGACTGTGGACGACTTTCTGAAATAACAAAATTTATGGCGCTTTTCGAAACTTTTTTTGGAATATTTTTTGAACTGTAACGAATTTGTTATTATATTTTAAC
>NW_013665763.1:611699-634937 GCF_000517525.1 Limulus polyphemus
CTATGATGTCACTAAATAAATAAACAATTTTGAGAATTTCTAAGACTGTGGACGACTTTCTAGAAATAACTAAAATTTATGGCGTCTTTTACGTAAACTTTTTTTTTGGTAATATTTTTTGAACTGTAACGAATTTGTTATTATATTTTAACGTTTATATTTTAAAACATACATTGCTTATAGTGTTAGATATGTATTGCGAAACTCCCGCCTATTCTCCAAAGTTGTAGAAGATTCTCGAGAGTAAGAATCAACAATATATGTATGTATGTACGTAAACGCTTAAATGTAGCTCAGTATTGTTATGTAATCTGCATTTTATAGAAACTCTCTATACGCCTATAAATATTACCAACGCGACGCGCCAAAAGAGAGTATCTATTATTAGTTTGCTATAGTCAGTGTGCTATAAACTTCGGAAACTATAACTGTGATTGTTTCATTACGCTTATCAAACGGAAAACTTCAGATATTTAACCAGGAGCATTTACAAAGTTCGAATATCATAAATCATTTAACTTCAGTGGATTCTCATCGGGCATTAGTATTTTTACGAAAACATTATATAAATTCATCGTGGAAAACTCGGCGCGTGTGGCTGGTGAATAATGATGGATAAAGCTAGCTTCCCGTTAAGCGAATTGTACCTACGTGAACTCGTAATTAACTCGCTCATCGTGAACCCTTGATAAAATATCGAAGAAATTCCACACTAGAAAGAATACTTTATATTGCTTGTAGGTTTATAAAATTTTGTATATAAATCATTGTTCGTAATAACTATTTGTACGTGGAACTGTTATTGTAAATTGTATTGTTGTGTGTAGATTAAAACATACTTGTGTTTTAAAAAAAGAAAACTGTGTGTATCAATCGTGTTGCCAAATATCATAAACTGACTATATATCGGCTTTCACTTAACTGCTAAATCTAAAGAATAATTTAATTTCTAAATTTAAAGTATCATTTAGCTCGGTTTCAGACAATTTGAAATTCTAATACGTAACAGAACTAACAGTTTTTATTCATAAGAACCTGTGGATCTTTGTGTTGTTCTTATCATTTAGAAGCCAGCTTTATGGTAAAACGTCCCAGTGGAATTACATTTTCTTGGTAGTACTAGATAATAACATTGGTACGTTAAATCCGAATGATGTTGCTGAGTGACTTAAGGTTCTTCACTATTATAAGAGTAATACCCCCAGATGAGAGCAGGGTATGGCATAGAGATTAGTGCTCCCGGACTGCGAATCCATCGGTGGGTTGTAAGAGTGACGGTCAAACAAGAGTAATCCAACAGTTGGCGGTGGGTACTGTTGAATAGCTGCATCCCCTCAAGTTTATGAGCTCAAAATTAGGGATAGTTATGCGCAAATAGCCCTTGTGTAGCTTTGCCCGAAATTCTGAAACAAACAAAACCCCTCAAATTATAATATTAACACAATACCTACGGATGTTGTTGTTAGTGAAAAATTGGCTCAGTTACAGCTCAACATAATAATTTTACTCTTAAATTTTATAAACAAAGACAAATATCAACCTACCTACTTTAAATCCGATTAAAATTTAAACAATAACTTTTCAGCTAAAACTACTCAATATGATATTCAGTTATTTATGGATGTTTACATGAACATTCTTATAAACAATGGCGAAGTTTCATTACCTCTTTTTCTCTGCTTTTCCGGATATTGAAGTAACAATAGGGAGGGGTCATATATTTAAAAAGTGCACCCCTAGGTTAAACTAAATACTACAAAGAATGATTTGGTAAGCATCTCTTAGTTTTTTATTTTCATACGATAACGCTACTGAGCCAAATACGTCATTTATCACTGTTAGAATCACTTGTGCTTTTCGTGTAAACTACACTCTTCCGTATAACAAGATTGAAGTAAGAGATGACCAAGAAAGATCTTACTTTTGAGATGAGATTCCAGTTCAGTTTATATGTGTGGAGGAACTTATTTGAACAGTGTAAAACAAGCAAGAAACCTAAAGATGACTGATACTCTGAAAGAAGAGCACTAACTGAAGCGACAGTAGCATATCAGTCAAGGAGAAAGAACAGTAACCTGGATGTCAGAAACAACGTAAAGAAACTGACACTGTATATCAGCTAAAGATTAAGCACGAGAATGAGAAAGAGGCATAATAAAGATAAGCTTAAGTGGTAGCTGGTCTCCCAAAAGAGACAAATGAGAGACAAAGGTCGACAGAGTGAGAAGCTATAGGGAAGAGGAATAGATGAAGGTTGGATACCGGAATCTAGACAAGAGCTTAGATGGAAAACATGAAAATCTGCTCAACGAAAAACGTAAACGAATATAAAGTTGTGAACGAAAATGTAGTGATTTTATATAGGTGTTGAGAGGAAATGACACACGGAACATGAATAGGTTTTCGAGAAAGAAATGAATCAAAGAAAAAGAACTGGCGAAAACTTTGACAGATTGAAGCTGACTCAATGAAGGCTTAAGACTATAATATATGAATGAAAAGGGACCAGCCAATTAGATGACTGCATCAATTGGATAATGTAGTATTACTGATTGCTGCATTAAAACAGTGCAAATGTGATACATCTTGTTATAAAAAATTCAGGCGAAGTATTGATAGAAATACCTCTATAACCCAGAATATGAGAGCTTAAACTATCAAAAGCCAATCTATAACAATTCCAAAAAAGAAAATTTTGAGTCTTCTTTGCGAAGTTTCAGCACTCTTATAATTTAGTATAAAGTAGTTTCGCAAAAACAGATCTATATATATTAAATAATTTCCTTTTATACGTTTATAAATCTGTTATTGCGCTAGCTATATGGATCAGGGTACATTTTGCACTAAAATCTCATCCCTCGACGGGTCAGCAATAAATTTGCGGTGGACAGAGCACAGATAGCTTATCGTGTAGTTCTGCGCTAAACAACAGCAACAGCAGCTGTACTAACCTGTTTTCTTACATTGTGGTATGTTTGGGCCATGGACTGCACCTTTGAAAAATTCACGTTAGAGCTTTTTATTTGTTTGTACTGTTTTACTTTTTTTTATTATGTTTTATTTCCAAAATATCCGCAATTACTTGTAACTCTGGCTAGACTAGTGAACGTTTTGGATGCCAACCAACCTACATAACAACCTGAGTTTTGAAAAGAATAGTCCACAACTGACTGTTTACAAGTCATTAGCCAACTAACAAATGAATATCAACTAAACCTGTGCTACGGTTTTATAGAGTACGAGAAGGCTTTCGACTGTGTTTGAAAACGCAATAACATTTTTTGTTGCACTAACGACAACAGGCACCACAGAAGAATATGTTCAGATCCTGGAGAATGTATATACAGATACATCAGCCTGAACAAATATAGAGAGGGATTGTTTGAGATAATAAGAAAAGACAAAGGAGTTACACAAGGAGACCCTTTCTTACCAAAACTGTTTTCAACAGTCTCTGGATATGTGTTTGGAAAGAAAATGATTTTTTTTATCAATGAGGAAAAGTTGACAGACTTGAAATTTGCAGACAATGTAGCACTAACGATGAGAAAGATGTAGAGGATCAAATCAACAGATTAAACTCAGAAAGTTTAAATAAAGGACTGAAAATACATACAGGAAAATCCAAATACATTATAAATATTATTACAAACGAAGAAATAAGAATTCAGAGAGTCACTATCGAAATATTAATGAATCCAAATATCTATAGGCAACACCCTTAAGATGGAGAACAACACAAGAGAAGATATAGGCCTTAGAATGAAAGCAAGATGGAGTATTTTTGGACCATAATATGCCTATGCCTTTAAAACCAAAACTAGTTAAAATGTGCATACTACCAACAATGCAAAATGCATCAAAAACATGAGTTACCACTAAAAGAAATGGAAAACAAACTACAAACAACACAATGAGCAATGCAAAGATCAATGTTGGGCGTTTCACTAAAATACAAAATCAAACATACAACTATAAGAAAAAGAACTAGTGTACAGACATATTAAAAACATTAAAGGAACGGAAATGGGGGCGTACTGACATATCAAGAAGAAATGGCAATAGATAGACAAAGAGGATAACAGAGTGGTAATCAAAAGCAAGAAAGAGGGGACGACAAAAGAAGAAACAAAGAGTTTGTTTGTTTGAATTTCGCTAGCGATCCCTAATTTAGTTGTGATAGACCAGGGTCACACCACCCACCGTCAATTCTTGAGCTACTCTTTTACCAACGAATAGCGGAACTGACCGTCCTATTGCAACTCTCCCACAGCTGAAAGGGCTAGCATTTCCAGAGATGGGGATTCGAACGCGCGACCCGCAGATTGCGAGTCTAATGCCTTAACCACCAGGCCACGCCAGACCAAAGAAAAGACGAAGAGACGATATATTAGAGTATATGGGACAGAAAGACTAGGGCGATATTTGTGAAATATCAGGAAATACGAGAATTATGTGACATGGGCTACATCCAGCAGTGTATTGTAAATGCGTAAGAAAAAACGTAACTCCAGGTGTGTCACCTTTATAGTTGTTGCCAGTCTAGACTGTCTCTCTCTTTTCACTAGTATATTGGGCCGTGATAATCATTAAGCGGTTGCTGACCAAGTAGTCACGGTAGGTAGCACTGTTATTATCTAGGTTCGTCTGATTGCGAATGGCTCAAGCATCAGAGCTGACAATCCTGTCAGGTCAGTTAAGACTTTAACAGAAGATTATCTCTGAACTTCACAGTGCTCAGGTGTGCCTGACTGGTAGAATTTATATATATATATATATATTATTTTTTGTAGACTGCAAACTAATCTAATAAATATTTTGCTGTTCATCTTGAATTTCACCGATAACAAGGACTTTATTTTATATTTTTTTTGTGTGCGTGTTTGCTTGTTTCTTCTTTCATAATTTTGTTCATACGCAAATAACTGTTTTATTTGTGAAACTTAGTCTTTGGTTAACTACTTTATCAATATGCTCACACACAACAGTTATATGTACACTTGCCACCCATTTCCTCGGGGATATTTCGGGAACATATCTTGAACTTGTTGGTCAACTATCGTGCTAGCCAAATGCATTTATATTTATTTCAAAATAGATTAATTTCTAATTCCCAGTTTATACTGTACCGTCAAGTTTGATCTATACGTAACACGATCCAACCTGTTTACATGTGCCTTAAGACGTCAGTAGTCATCGATTACTCGTAGAGTTAACAATTTGTTTTCATGAACTTAAGAGTGATGTTATAATCGCATTAGCGAGTTTGATTAAACCTTGAATAAAGGTTTTATCATTTTAAAACACAATTCTCGAATTGTTCCAACTCTTGTTCTTAGAAAGTGTGCTGGCTGGAAAGTATTCCGCTTTGAAATAATTATATTTAAGACTCAATTGTTCTTTTTTTATCTATTATCGAAGTTGTACTTAGTTACAAATGTCAATTAGTAAACATTTTACAAAGTTACAAGATTGAAAAACAACTTCAAGTGAACAAGGATTAGATACACATTCACCTCATATTATAGATACGTATTTGGTTTATTCGTTTTTTAAAGCCCATACATTACTTTCACTCAGAAGTTCTCATTAATATTATACTTTAGGATATCGTCTGAAATACGTGATCTTCAGGTATAAGGTTATGCGGGAGTATAAGTGCTTCTTAGTAAAAGTTTTATTCTTTCTGAAGTATGAATATTTTTGACTGTCTGTAATAATTGCTTGTTTTAGTTTTGACCGACAGGCGTCTGACTGTAGTGTTTTGATGATGTCTAAACGTCGCATTTAGCCAGGGTGTTTTTAATTTAGAACACTTGCTTTCTAAAATGTTATAGAGTAATTGCAAACAATATTAGCGTGTATGTGTGATGGGTCGATTATCACACACTTGAAAGGTTTGAAATTTTATAATTATTTGCATATTTTCAATAAATTATCATAATATTGTTCCCAATAAATTCGTAGGTCATCTGTCAATTTCAAAATAAACATCCCGAAAGTCAGGTATCTTATAACTGAAAAATAGTTACATATTCAAGAAATACAAATTAAATGAAAAAGAACCACAGGACATTCCTCGCTTCTCTCACAGTATCAACTGAGAAAACACTACAACTAGTACGATGGGCCAGGCGTGCTCTAGTAGAGTGCCTGGACAATGAATTCGAAGATTTATGGTTCGTGACTCGTTGCCGCTAGAACGCGCTCTGCTCTTTGTGTCTGTGGGTGCACTACGAAAGTGACGGTCAAATCCAATTTTTCACCATACAAAAGTATTCCAAGAGTTGACGGTGGGTGCTGTTAACTAGTTGCCTTCCCTCTAGTCTATCAGATGAAAATTAGGGACAGCTGTACTCTGATAGTCGCTTAGTGGGTTTGCGCAAACTTCTGAAACAAATAAACATAAAACCTGTACTGTACATTAAATCCTCAATTACTTTAAAAAATAAGTTTTCGTATGTTGTACTTTTTGTAATAAATGTCTAGCTCAGATATATCTTTGGTAAGAAGAAAGTTTTATGCACAACCAATGAAAATACACATTTGTATGCGCAAACTTTATCAGCCTAAACAGTGTTGAAATAAAATAAATAATGTTGTGTATTAATTCTTATCTAAGAACAGCATTTGTAAACGAGTTGAGTAAAGTTTATAATAATTACAACTCATTTGTTTAATATCAATTATACCATAACAATTGTTATCCATGAAGACTGATGATATATATATATAGCGGCTTGATTACTACTATATTTTTTAGGTTTTTGAATGATTGCATTTTTTTATCGTAACCTTAAACAAAAAGTCCAACTATGCTCAGCTAATGTCGAAAGTCAGTACAAAATTAAGATCTCCAATAGCAAAAATAATACGGAAATAAAAACAAAACATCGGTAACTTTATATTATTAACTTGAAGTATTCGATTCTGTGTAAAAATCACATAACAAGTTAAACTAGTTGCAATAGAGATTAGAAAACACGGTGAAAAAAATATCAAAGTCTGATAATTCAATTGATATAGTTTGTCAAGACTGACCACTTCAGATTGTGACTTACTAATCACTTGCGACCTCGTACTAAGTCTTTAAACACGTCAGTTGGCTATAATAAAACAGGTAAGACACACGAACAGTTCGACAAAATAACAGAAATAAAGCACTTTTCAATCGCTACTACACATCACTATGAAAGTTCAATTCAGTAAAAGTGACAGTTTTAACCATCACGAAAAGTAATTAAAGCTTTGTCTTCATTATTATTGTTATTTAACTCGGAAGTGTTAAAAGTTTCTACAGATGTAATTGTACTTCCGTCTCAAGAACTTAGGAGTTGCTCCATCCTCTATCCAAAGTTACAGAACACACCAACCTAGCTACCTAGAATCAGCTTTTGTAATGATCGAAACAGATTGGAATATATTGACTAGTGGGGGTCTGTTACTGTGGAGATGCAATGGCGACTACTTGCCCAGACAAGCACGAGCTCAGGCACGAGCCTACAGCACCTAGACAGCCATCGATCAATAAAAAGTCTGGCAAAAACTGTGGATGTCTGGGTGGGGGTTATTAATTCTAACAGCGTTGTTTAGGTTCAAAATAAGCTACGTTCTTTGTAGTGAGAGTTACACCTTTATAAGGAAATTATATTGTGTTTCAACAACTTATTTTGATTCTACATGTTTTAATCATTGTTGTATTCACTTCTGGTGAAGCTGTTTCTATATGGCACTGAATCTAAACAGTCTGGCATAATGAAAATGCTATTAAAAATTAAAGTAAATACGTATCAGTACGTTTATATGATTTCTAACTTAATGCTGTTAAAATAACACAAGAAAAAATAATCGCAATAATCCCAAACCAACGTATATACTTTATTAGAATTTAATGCATATATATTTTCGCACAGTACCTACAAAGTCAATCTCTACATGACACCTTTCACCACCGTATTACCAATCTACGCTAACCCTGTCGTTTCGTGTAGGCTTGGTTGATATAAAATTCTCCCCTATTAATATAAAGCTGCACACATAAACGTGGGCATACAAGTGATGTATCAAAACTTCACTAACTTTTGTGTTACATTAATTGTCATGAAACCATTACTATTGGTAATTCTGTTTAAAATAGATAGAACAAGTGCATTATAATTTCTGTTTCGTACTACACGTACTACATCGAACTACCATAACTCATTACAATTTTATTTTCGTACTACACGTACTACATCGAACTACCATAACTCATTATAATTTCTTTTTCGTACTACACGTACTGCATCGAACTACCATAACTCATTATAATTTCTTTTTCGTAGTACACGTACTACATCGAACTACCATAACTCATTATAATTTCTTTTTCGTACTACACCGAACTACCATAACTCTTATCATTTATCGAGAATTACCTATATATATACACAAAGATTAAGCAAGAATTTAACTGTATATTTGTAAAATGACAGAGTGTCCTAGAGACAAATTCCTTAGAATTATGATGATAGGAATTTGTTGCAACCCTGGAAACCAGTATTCTTCCAAAAAACTTAGCAATATACTTTTGGCACTACTTTGTGCAGAAACATGTTCGCAAAGCATGATAAATTATTTTTATGAAGCGTATTTTTTTTTCTACAAGTTAATGCAAGAAATGATTGCCATTTTAAACAGGAGTAAAAGCTGAATTTCCCTTGGTGGAAGTGACTTCATACTCCTTTTCAACAAGTTTTCGTTTAATTTTACCGATTAAACGTTGCTTCTGAAAGAAAGAGAAATTTTATTTTATTTTCAACACGAACGGTACATTATGCAAAGTGGGCTAAACCAGTATGTCAGAGACCCCTAGAAGTCAGATATAGCTATCTCTAGTTTTGAACTAGTGTACAGCTCTTTGAAACGAATAACGGCATTGACTGTCACTTTTATAACGCACTCACAGTTGAAAGTGCGGTGCATGGTTTGCGGCAGCACGTCTCGAACTCTGGCTCTGGCATAGTTTGAAACGATAACCACTAGGCCATAAAGACACACACATATATATTTATGCGTACGTGTGTGTGTTGTAAGGGAGACAATATGTGGTCAACTTTCAGCCAAACGTTTGTAAGTGGTCTTATTGGAGGTAGGTAGGTCATTCGGGTGATTTATCATTATTGTTTATCATTAACCTTTATGCTTTCTAGTGTTAGTCAAACTGGAGTTGTATTGTAAATAATCATGTAAATCATATGCAGAACCATAACTAAACGCTATCAAAAAACAAACAACAGTTTTAAAACATTTTCAATTCAACCACAGACCCAAAGTTGCAAATCTTAAGAAAGAACTAATTAGGCTTAGGGCGCTGAGAAGAAAATACAATCCTAAATTCAACTACAATTTCAAAAAAACATGTATGACTAGTTGGCATGGTCTACTCCATGCCATTGAGCTAAAGTTTTCCTGAAAACTACAGTAGAAAGACGTAAGTTCAAACTAAAGTACAAAGCGCCGGCATTCAATTAACTTGGATTCAGAAGGGTTTGCCCACGGTAGCTCAGCGGCAAGTCTGATACCCATGATGGGCAGAGCACAGATAGTATATTGTGTAGCATGTTTAACAACAAACAAACAAAGAAAAAATCTGAAAGTTATTTCTTGACTTCCCAGAACTGTATTAAGACAATTTTCCCTGCCACATATAAGAAAAGTGCGATCTAATACCATCAAAAGTAAAACTAAGTTTTTTACAAATCAAATAATTTTCAAGGAAAAAACTTGTTATGACAGGTGATAACAAAGTTTAAAGATGGTGTGTGTGAACTGAACAAAGATTTTAAAATTCTTTGTATCCAATGAATGGCAGATTAATGATACATTCTTCTTTCAATTCCATACATCTGTCACGTTAATTTTTTCTAATAAGCTGCGTCTTGTAAATGCGACAGAAGATTTGCAATTTGCATATGTTAAAACGTTTCACACAGAAAACCCTCATAACTTTCAACACATCGGGAAATTTGAAAATACTTTGACATACAGAATATTATGCCTTCTATATAAAACAAATCAAACTGAATCATATGATGTCATTCTACCATTAATTTAAGTCACTTTCTTTTACAGACGAGGCCAAATCATATATCGCCTTGTTCATCATAACCAAGAATTATAGCAACTGCTATAAATTTTCATCAAACATGCTTATTGCTCACACAGAATTGCGATATTTCTAGTGGTCGCTGGTTGCGATAATCGGCACCTTTTACAAATTTAGCAGAGTACCAGACCTTCGGGTTTTCCAACACTTGAGGCCGCACAGACTAGGTCTTGCCCCATGGTTGGTGTTACTGCCACCCTTTCTTTCCGAGCAAATAGAGAGCTAATCTAATACCAGACGTCCTTGAAATGGTGTTCGCCTGCCTCGAATAAGGGAGAGTTAAGTGCCACGTACTGTTTCTTAGGGTATGTAGATGTGCAAAGCGGGCTGGAATCTAGTGCGTGTGTGTGCCACAAGGGGCTCTAGTTGGCGCGAACTCTTAGCGATAGAGACTGGGTAGAGAGAAGAGGATATACCGCTGGATTGATAGGTACAAGGAAGGAACCTTGAACTCTGTCTCTCGCACTCCCCACGCGCCCACGTGCAGCTAACGCAACCCTTCACCCAACTCAACAACTGGTTGGCTGAGTTCCAGATTTTGAGGCCCTGCAAGTCTTAGCAATGTACAGGCTCTTTTCTCTCGGCCCTATTACTGAAAGAATGAAGATTAATTATTACACGTCGTTGTGTCTAAATTCTAGCCACCTGTTAGGCCCGACTTGGTCACTGAATTTTCGCCACATGGTGGATAAATAGTCTAAGCTCCATCAACCATGTGACAAACGACCACTTGTGGTTCTATGGTTGTATTCATAACCACTCGAGCTTTTTATACCGTTCATTATGTATATCAGCTTTAATTAAATGAAAAACAGTGTAAAGCTCAACTTAAATACATCCGCTGTAAACTAACATATTTATTCTTGTAAAAACGTAGCTAGTGTTGTTTTTTTTTCTTACCGCAGTCACAACATTTAACCCTTCACAGAAACTCCATAGCGTTCTTTTTAACACATATATAAAAACAATCACAGCTAATTTAAATGCTGGAATGTAGCTTCATTTTTTATTTGTATTTTATTTTTAGCATCTAGAATATTAATCAATAAACAACGAATCAAAGTAACCAAAACTGACTTTTTTTCATACGTAACTACAGTAATTTTAAACAAAAAAAATCAATGAAGTCAGAGGCAAGTGAGATTTTAAAACATTCAAATATCAAAAAGCACTGCTGGTTTATATAACAGTATATAAAGTCTGAAGAAAAAGAACTGTTTTTTCTACAAGTGACTATAGAACCTCAGATGACAATTATAAATAGTATTATTTTCTTCATGAGATATTCAACCAAAACTCAAATAATGGATTAGTTATTTTCACAAATGACTATAGAACCTCGAATGACAAATATAAATAGTATTTTTTCTTCACGAGATATTTAAACAAAACTCAAATAATGGATCAGTTTTTTTCCACAAATGACTATAGAATAACAGTTGACAATTATAAATAGTATTATTTTCTTTATGAGATATTCAACCAAAACTCAAATAATGGATCAGTTTTTTCCACAAATGACTATAGAACCTCAGATGACAAATATAAATGGTATTTTTTCTTCACGAGATATTTAAACAAAACTCAAATAATGGATCAGTTTTTTCTACAAATGACCATAGAACCTCAGATGACAATTATAAATAGTATTATTTTCTTCATGATATATTCAACCAAAACTCAAATAATGGATCAGTTTTTTCCACAAATGACCATAGAACCTCAGATGACAAATATAAATAGTATTTTTTCTTCACGAGATATTTAAACAAAACTCAAATAATGGATCAGTTTTTTCCACAAATGACTATATAACCTCAGATGACAAATATAAATAGTATTTTTTCTTCACGAGATATTTAAACAAAACTCAAATAATGGATCAGTTTTTTCCACAAATGACTATAGAACCTCAGATGACAAATATAAATAGTATTTTTTCTTCACGAGATATTTAAACAAAACTCAAATAATGGATCAGTTTTTTTCCACAAGTGACTATAGAATATCAGATGACAAATATAAATAGTATTATTTTCTTAACGAGATATTCAACCAAAAGCCAATTAGTGGAACTACCACAAAAGTGTTTGTGTAGTCAACATTCAGCAATAAACGTACTTTATTTCGCACTAAGTTTATTGGTAATGTCATTTATATATGTACGAAGATTTATTTCATAACAACTCTTTTAAATATATCGATTCTTCAAGTATATTAGTCGGTAGTGCAACTTACAGTTTCTTCTCGCTCGACGTGTCTTCACATGTGCTCTATTTATTCATTTTAAAACAAATTCAGCGCCTTTTTCCCTAACTGAAAGCCAATTATGACTAGGAAATTGGTCACAATGATCTATGTAAAGAAGATTCCATTTAAAAGCATTTAAATATATGAACGACGACAAACTGTACTGAACTGAAGCCTCCTCTGACAACTTTAGCTTATCTTATTTATTTCATTAGCATCAAATATAGTTATTTACCAACGTCATACGGTAGTTTAGCGATTAGCTTCATGGCTTATAACACTAGAATTCGGAATTTGACCCCTGTGGCCGAGCAGCGTAGATAGCCCACTGTGCAGCTTTGTTTTAAAAGTTAAAACATAAACTAATATCTATGAAAAAAAAACTGAAGGTCTTGGTGCTCAAAAAAGTTTTAAAGACAACGTTTTCTAAAAATGTTTCACTGTGCCCTCCATTTTACACTATTCCTAACCTTCCTAACCTTTATTTTTCTTTTCAGATTTTGCCTTTCTCTCTCTCTCTGTCTCTTCGTTTGTTAGAAGTTTGATTTTTTCTGGTTCCAGTTTTTCATAAGAATAAGTATAACTTCACCTTCTTTTTTAGCTTTTCCAATACATCGGAAATGAAACTAAACTGAGATTTCATATACATTTTATTTCATATACATTTTTTGTGATAATAAGTTTGCATATAAACTTTCTGCCCAAAATTGTATTTTATTAAATCCATTTTTTCTCATCATTACATTATTTATACACACTTATTTACTAACTACAATTTGTATTATTATAATATGTACAATAATTTAGCAAACAAGTTTTGAAAATGAAGATAATCATCGATAAATGTTTTATAATGAAAAATGAGTTATTAAAACCCTAAAACCTAAGAGCAACTGATTTATCAAAATTACTATTATTTCACAATTTCAAACGAGGTCAAATCAAGTAATCGTACACTAGAGGATTTCTGTCTTTTCGAATTCATATTGCGTGCACTAATGCAGCTAGTTATGACTAACAGCAAGAACAGAAAATTTAAATGATCCCTTCTTGAATTCTTTTGTTGACATGATACAGAGATCGAATGGTTTCATCAAATAATTCACGTTAAAATTGCTAAATAATTACGTCTTATCACAAACTTCAAACGATCTACAATACGTCTGTTGTTTTTATTTTAACAAAGTACGATTTAAAAAATTGTTCATATACCGTACCTCACACTGCAACCAGCAAAACAACATTAAAAACACACTTACTTATCTCTTTGTAAATACATAAAATGACAGACGGGTCAGAATCATGCTTTGTTAAGGGAATCAAATCACTAGATTTAAACATTCATCAGGAAGAAACAAAAGACCACTAGTAATTATTTCGTTGAGATAACTGACTTCCATTGGAGGAAACAGGCGAAAATATTACTTACACCAACATAGACTATATTTTTGTTTTTGAAGCACTGCGCTGATTGAAATATATGATAAAATGAACGTCGCTCTATAAAATACTGACATGAAAAACTGGTTTTTCATAAATTGTAGAAAATATTTTGTACACACCTTCAGTTGGTGTAACATGGAACGATGATTGACGTAAATTAAAACCATAATAAATCAAAACAAAAATTTCAATAGTTCAAAATAAATTATATAGTTGGTCATTAAGCACAATGCCTACTGAATATCCTCATATAATTATTAGTTTTCTATAATTTTACTTTAGCCAAGACTACAATGAAAGCCTTCGGACAAATTATTATTATATACATTTCAATTAATTTGTTTAACTCGCCAATATAACTAAAAGGGAAGTAGTTCAGAAAAAACACTGAAAAAAAATCCTTTAAAACGTCTAAGGAACTGACAGTTAGAGCACTGAAATAAAAGCACACAAAGAAACCATTCAAACCTCCCTCAAGCAGTGTTTTAAACTCTTAAGAATGGACACAGAAAATAAGCTAGACTTGATTCTTTTAGCTCATGATTAAAACACCCAAGAGAATGACGTATAATCAAGTTGCAAAGAACAATATCACACAGAAATTTTTAAATGAATTTGAAAAAAAATGGCAATAGAACTTGGTCTGATAAGCTAAATTATAACCAAAAAGGTGATGCTCATCAGAATATTCTCACAAATCGTCAATGCTCTTGGAAACCCTATCAAGAGGCTCTACTTACTCATGGCTGTAAAACATCAGGGGGCTCATAACAATCAGGTTCTCCACTTAATCAGGTCAGGTAGAAGACTTCCGTCAGAATTTTTCAATCTCTATCAACAAGAGTAACCCACAATTTAAAATATCCGAAAATTGTTATTGTGTTAGTTTTTTCTATGAAACATTCAAGAAACTGCCTAATTATGATAAAACATATTTTAATTGGGTGTCATGCGCCTTGGTTTTCACCATTATTTTTACTCTTTACTTTAATTTGTTTAATGATATAATTGGAAGACATAAAATACTTTGAGTTTCAGCATTAATTTCTTCTTGAAGTGTACAGTAGGGTTAATTACACTTTACAAAGATTATTTTATATGCTAATACCGTTGGGTGTTATCGTAATTGCCATGAGTACGATGCGTGGCGCTACAAAAGACGTGCTCAGCACCCATAGATTTAATTCACAGCGTATGTTTGACCATTCGACAGTGTAATTCTAGATTTATGGCTCGAAACAAGTCACAGCCCATTCTCGGAAGAATAATTCACATAGCGAGAATATTAAAAGAAGCACGGCCAAAGGACGCAACATTTCAACAAATGGGATCTTCAACATGGAAATTAAATATTAAAAGAAGCACGGCCAAAGGACGCAACATTTCAACAAATGGGATCTTCAACATGGAAATTAAATATTAAAAGAAGCACGGCCAAAGGACGCAACATTTCAACAAATGGAATCTTCAACATGGAAATTGAATATTAAAAGAAGCACGGCCAAAGGACGCAACATTTCAACAAATGGAATCTTCAACATGGAAATTGAATATTAAAAGAAGCAAGGCCAAAGGACGCAACATTTCAAGAAAAGGAATCTTCAACATGGAAATTTAAGCATACTGCAGAACGTTTAGGACAGCAACAAGCTTCTAAACCAAACCTCAAGCCAACCAATCCGCAAAATGAAAGAAAATTCTCCAACCCAAAAAAAGTGATTGCGATGAATGTTACAAGACAATAAGCAAATATTTGAAGCTAACGAACCCTCACAGATACCAAAAGTTTACAAACTTCCAGTCATGCCTCATAAGCTATTACTTTTTTTCTGGAAATAGAACAACAACAAAAACACAGCCATAGAAACTGTAATACTATTCCGATCACAGACTTGTCAAGTCTCCCGATGCAGCTCCACTGGATTTTCTCTGATTTGCTAAAACGTGGTCTTGGAAGCAGACGTACACGTGCAGTGAAGGATCTGTGAAAAGTTTGATAAGATGTGTGTTCTAAGACTGATTTCTCAGTCCTTCGCAAAAACTTTTTAAAACGAAATCATCGCAAAGACTTGTTACATCGGAAATTACCGCAAAGACTTGTTACAACGGAAATCATCGCAAAGACTTGTTACAGCGGAAATTATCGCAAAGACTTGTTACAAAGGAAATTATGATGTCGGACGTAATTATGACTGTCAGATCTGTTATTTATCTTTTATTGAGTTTTTTGATCCTTTAACTAATAGATTCTACGATTAATTTTTTCCACTATTCAGAAAATATCTTTTCACATGTTTTTTGTTTGTTTGTTTTAAGTTAAGAACAAAGCTAAACAATGGGCTATCTGTGCTACGGCTATCGAAACCCCGTTTTTAGCGTTGTAACTCGCAGACATGCCGCAGTGCCATTGGGGGGCTTCTTTTTTATAAAACTGTTATAACATAAAACCACCAAAGATTATAAGCTATGTTAAGTTTCAACTAAAAGGCACGTTGTTTCTTCTTTTTTGTATCTTTTCGATGTCCAAAAAGTATGTATAGTTCAGAGGTCAAATGTTTGACTAAAGCAATATATATATATAGCCAAAATTTGTTTTAAGTAGGACTTGATATTTCAGTTTAAGTATGTATGTGTAACTTGATATTTCTAAGAAATTTTAAAGATAAGATATGTGAATAAACACTTTGAACTCCGTTCATAAAACAGATGTATATATGTGTATACGTACTTACATATAATTAGCATTCGGAAAGAATACATATACACATACTTGAACAAATACATACATTAAACATTTACTTCCAATGTGGATGGAAAAAGTAAGGCATTCAAACCGAAGTAATCAGAATGAAACTTTATAATCTTCACAGATGACTCCCCCAACTTTAAAAAAAGAGATACATGCGTAAACACAAACATAACGCCAGTAGCGCATACAGTTTAAAAGTCATGAAGTTTTAGTTACATTTATTTTAATGTTTAAAGTGAATTATCAAAAGTATCACAACCTTTCGGAAGATATTTTAACAACTAAATTAAAGTAAATTATGATAATTCATTATTCAACAACCTCTAACACTGAGATTTTAATGAAGGACAAAGAAGTAGAGTGAATTATTTTGGCGTAAAATAATTGTTAGGAGAGCAAAGACGTGGAATAAAAATCGGTTATATTTCTTCAGTAATACTGATTCCCATTGGTGATTCGGAGAGTTAATATTATGTGATGCATTCTATTCCAAAACGTGTTTAGGCACATCCATTTGTTTCATTCTTAAAAAGTTTTCTTTGTTTGTTTGTTTTGCAGAATTTCTCTTAATGCAATACGATAGTTATCTTCGCTTTAGTTATCATTAATTTGGAAGTAATAGACTATAGGGAAGGTAGCTAGTCAACACCACCCACCACCGACTCTTGGGCTACTCTTATCAACTCATATAATTAGATACGACCACCACCTTTATATTACGTCCGCGGCCCCAAAGTGCGATTTCGTTTTTGATGGTAACGGGACGCGAACCGCGTAATCATAAATCCACAGTCCAATATACGCTAACCTTTGGGCCGGGCGCGCTTGGCACGTCTTCAAAAGAAATTATAAAATTGTAAATTTATATAAATAAATTAGCTTTATTGAATTTCAAGCGATGTAATTTAATCGGGTGTTATTTCAACCAACTATTCAAGTTTTACCTTGTTATATTACACCGAAATTAAAAATTAAAAATTTCTCAGTTAAAATTGAAGTAGCATGCTAAACGATATAAAAATGGAATAGATATAGTCTTACCTCTGTCCTAATAAAAAACAAAGAAGATTTAACTTAAATAATGATAGACTGATTCGACACGAATTTTCACGAAGCACGAACAGAAAAAAGTTATTTAAAAGTTTTTTTCTGCTGAATGATATATATATCCATGTACCATTAAAGAACTTAGACATTAAACATTTCTTCAGTATAAAATCACGTATATCATATACACAATTCATAAATCATCATTTTTAATCCATTACGTAGTTTATTAAAAATCGTTACCAGAAATTTCTTTCATATAAAGCATAAATTTTTTACTAAATGTTCCTGTAAACTTGCTAAAGATTAGTATTAAAATGTCTTGAGTTCAGTTAGCTGACGAACGAGTAATAAAATATTTTCTTTAATATTAAACGCGAATAATTTAGCATATATTCTAAACGTTAGAAATACGCTGGGTTACAGTTTGTCATGAAACATTAATACCCTATTAAATCATAAAAATATAATCGCATTAATAATTTCAAAAAATAAAATATTCATATAACTTTTATTGTAATTATGGAAACGGCAACTCATAAAAAAAACGAATGCATGTAATTTTTTTCAAAATTTAAAAAAAAAACAGTGATAAAGAAAAGTTTTAAATACAGTAAAAAATAGGATTTTATGAGCTTGGAGAAGTCCACCGGTGGGATTGCGGTAAATTTACAGATTTCCAACACTAAAATTTGGGGTTCGATTACATCCTACAAAATTAATTATTTTGCACCAAACGTAACACTTTTTTATTTCAATGTATAGTATCCAATATGTATGGGAGAGTACATTTGAATTACGACACTTCAAGTTTTAATGATTATTGTTGAAAACACAAACAAACTAAAAGCTGAAAACTGCACCAAGACCTAGCTTGATAAAGTACAGCAGAAGGTAGTTCCACCGAACATGTGTATGAAATATTTAGATAAAACAAACATTAACATTTTACATCACCATAGCAACTATTCCCCTAACAATATTTTTTTTTCTTCAAATCTTTTAACTTGATTGGTTAAAAATGTAACCGCGCTTGTTTACAGTACAAAGTTGCAACGACTAAACAGAGCAATAACAGTTTTAAAGGTCCAAGAAGCCCCTTCCCAAGTGGCACAGTGGTATGTCTGCGAATTTACAACGCTAGAAACCGGGTTTCGATACTCGTGGTGGGCAGAGCACAGATAGCCCACTGTGTAGCTTTGTGCTTAACTACAAACAAACAAACAAAGGTTCAAGAAAAATATGATATATTTAAGAGTATATAGTATTGAGTACCTAGTATAGTACCTATATAGTATATAGAGTACCTAGTATTGTGTATAATTTTTAAAAACTCAATGCTCTTTCTCCCTAATTGCTAACTTTTTGTTCTTTATTAGGACTTACCTGTAGTTTGCTCTGCACTTATTTAAAAAAGTATTATAATTAAAATATACTGTTGGAAACTAATGCAAGATCAAAAGCAAAAACAAAAAAAAAGTAAATTAGATTTTCTTTTAAATAATAAGCGAAAAAAACAAAACAACACTCATGGTAACTAACATACTTGACACCAGAAAAAAAAACATTTTGAAATTATGACAATACTAATACTGGTGGTAACGTTAAATTTCAATCAACTATGGCACTTGTTCCAGCGTCCGAACAAAACAACAACCGTTATTAATTGATCTAATTTATGAGAAATATTGCCAGAAAGGATTATGACATACATGAAAAACAATATTTCAACAAATTCCATTGTCCTCGGGTTATATAATGGTATGCAGAAGTAGCTATATGGAGTTTCACAAGGGAATGGGTGTTAAAACGCTTCATAAGTTATAATTTATTGAAAACAAAAATGTCTCCGACCCATTATCTTCATATATATATATATAATTAGCATTAATATTCAAAACTTTGAGAAAAAAGAAAATACTTTTATATGCATAGCAATTTAGGTAACTGATTTTCTTCCTCATTTAATATGTAGACGCTCAGACTAAGAACAGACGCGCAACAGCATTTAACATTACATGAACTAGCGTCTGGCAGCACCACTTCACGCGCGCCAAGCAGCTGACCAGCTTGTGCGAATGCGAGCAATCTAGAGGACATAGTGGTAACATATAATTTTTTTTAGCCTTTAAAAACAGGAGTTTTAAGCCTTTAACGATCAAAAAGTTACCCACGCATGACGTAATGCCAATATGAACAAATTAGGCAAAATCTTCTTACCTCTTCCACGTCGTTTAACTAATCTTCTTATTTATATAGACGATCCAGTCAAATCATGTTGTCCGCCATGTTGAATGTTTTTACAGACAGCCAAGTCTACTTTATAACTGTAGTGAAACCAGTTACGTATAGATGGCGCGTCGTTCCATTGAAAGGGTTGCGCATTTTTTGCCGCCCCCCCCCCCATCATTAATGGCACTATTTACGAACTAGTATCATTTATTAGCAAAGTGGTTTAACTTATGGTTAAAGAAGTGACCAAATACATCAGTATCGTCAAACTATATAAAATATAATTCTTTTTATTAAATATTTCATAATGATTGATATAAAAAAACTTTTTTTCGTCTTAATCTTTCATATTTTCATGAGAATGTTTGTTGAGGTATTCACAAGGAATCGATCGCATGACGTAAATGACAAAATGGTTTACTTTAAACAAATACATATTTCAGATATTTTTTTGCGATCTTATTTAAACAAATTGAAATACGAACTGAACATGGCAGGTGCTTTCGTTTGCTCTTCGGCGGCTGGAAACAGTTGCAGGTCACGTGCCAATGTATGCTCGTCCTTCTGTCAGTTTAGCCCTTTCCTCAAGATGATTTCAGGTCACCTTTGGCGTTCTGGGAGTGGTGCAGTCTCAGAGAGGGCGGTGCCAGATTTTACAGAGAAGAAGACTTTCTAAAAGAACGTTCAGAATGTTCTCTGTTGACGAAACTAAAAGCCAAAACAAAATTTTCACTTCATATATCTTTAAAACTTTATCTCTGTATATTGAAAAACAGAGTAATTATTGGATCCCAAAAATAGGCCGGTACGACAAACAGATCTGCATTCACCACTCAAGAATATATAAATATTGTAATATGCTAACATTTTTGTCGTCCTACTGGTCAAATAAGTATACCATCAACGATTTTTAAACTGCACATACACGTGTTAAGTAAAAAACATTTTGGTTGTGCGCGGAGACAAAATTTCAAGTTCTGTCACGTTTTTGCTTTTCTAGTAGAAGAGCCCAACTCTGTCTTGTTTGTGGCATAACTTGCCTCTCAAAACAAAATTATTATAAATTGTAGCTGATCGTATGTTTGTTTGTTCTTTCGTCTCAAATATTTTGCTTATTCGAAACAAAAAACAAAAATAAAACATTTACAATAAATTCTATCTGATGATACATAAAGCATATACTGTTTGTTTGTTTTTTCGTCTCAAAA
Source organism: Limulus polyphemus (assembly GCF_000517525.1). NCBI lineage: Eukaryota > Metazoa > Arthropoda > Merostomata > Xiphosura > Limulidae > Limulus > Limulus polyphemus. Next base: position 632,776 of record NW_013665763.1, read on the forward strand.
ATGTAGAGAAATACATTATTAATAAACACACATACATTTGCATATAAAAGCACATAAAGACAGAACAAGCAGTCTTGTTTTCTGCATACCGATATTTTACTCCATTTATATACTTTTAGTAAAGTTTTACAAAATAATCTGACATAGTTACACCCTTATAATGAGATTTAAAAACGTGCATTAGAAAACAAACAATAAACTTTGAAGTAGTTTTGGGCGAAACTATTTCAGTTTCACCTATGACTTACATATATAATATTTTGGTCAAGATGACAGACGTCCTCTGACCTTACTGACGCCATATCCAAGGTGACCTCCTCTTCAGTGCGCAGAAATTGTGGAAGATGGCGACATCTGATGAAAGTAGTTACACTGAATAAGTCCTAGTGTAAAACATGACATATACCACATGTTCTCCGGTGACATCACGAGAGACTTTACTCTATAACGAGTCACACACGAGTGATTCACATATTCACCAATGCTAGAATCAGAGAAAAGGGCATTCTTCACTTTTCTGGTCTTCTAACAACATTGGTCTTAGAAAACGATCATATTCCTATAATCATGCCAAATTGTGGCGTAAGTATGAAGCAGTTTGTTCGATAATTACCCGTAAAGAACTAAAGTGATGCATGGAATGGAAGAAGAGAATGCAACATCCATTAAAGAGACACTCGTTTAAAATAGTATAAAGACAGCGGTGGATCTGATGAAGATGGTGACTCTCACTCAGAATAAAAAATGTAATGAAAAATAGCTTCCGGTGATACTAATACAGAAACAAGACAGATAACACACTCTCTGGTATCGTTCAATAATTTGTAATAATGTACGAAGAGAGTTTTTTTGTGGCCACGTAACGCGAACCAGGAATCCTAGGATTCGCATTCTGGGCAGGCTAACTACTGGGTTTCACCAGGCTTTTCTTTTAAGCATTACGAAACATCTTAGAGAAGAATATATAACAAGATTGACTTTCTGTCAACAAATTAACACATGATTCCATCTATAAATGCATCTTGAAAACTAAGAAACTCAACGGATGAACTGGGAATTGTTGAAGAAAAATCTTTTGTTTAACCATTGCTAGATCTAAAATTTGATTAATGATTATGCTCTCATAATATTAATTAAAATAATAGCTCAAGTACTTACGAGTGCCTCATTAAAATAAAAGATCACATAAAATATATTAGGCTAGGTATGCATGTAAATACAATAAGTAATTAATAAATAAACATTAAATACAAATGATAAAAGGAAAAATTAAGAAGTGTGCATGTAAATGGTTAGTCTAAATGCCCCTTCATACTGGTGAAAATCTTGGGTTTCCAATCGCTTCGTGAGCTTTGTAAGCCTCACTGTGTGATCAGCTGCTTTTTCAGTGTCTACACAGAGTATCGGCAATTTTTTAAATTGACATTAAACCAGACAAAAACAATAAGACCACATCGAAAAATGATGTCTTGACATGACGATACGGATTACTGTGCATTTATATTGAATCAGTCAGATAATACTTTTTATGAGCAACAATATTAAGCTATGATTGGGACAGAGGAAACGGACATGTCAGATGGATGATCTTACTAGATGGTAGTCTTATTCTACTTATTTTACCACTAGAGATCATTCAGTATGGTTTCATGTTATTCTACTTCTTTTGCCACCAGAGATCATTCAATATGGTTTCATCTTATTCTACTTGTTTTACCACTAGAGATCATTCAGTATGGTATCGTCTTATTCTACTTCTTTTACCACCAGAGATCATTCAGTATGGTTTCGTATTATTCTACTAGTTTTACCACCAGAGATCATTCAGTATGGTTTCGTCTTATTCTACTTGTTTTACCACCAAAGCTCATTCAGTATGGTTTCATGATATTCTACTTATTTTACTACCAGAGCTCATTCAGTATGATTTCGTCTAATTCTACTCGTTTTACAACCAGAGATCATTCAGCATGGTTCCGTCTTATTCTACTCAGAAATCATTCAGTATGGTTTCGTCTTATTCTACTCCTTTTACCACGAGAGATGATTCAGTATGGTTTCGTCTTATTATACTTAATTTACCACCAGAAATAATTCAGTATGGTTTCGTCTTATTATACTTAATTTACCACCAGAAATAATTCAGTATGGTTTCGTCTTAT
>NW_013665763.1:635755-657945 GCF_000517525.1 Limulus polyphemus
TTATTCTACTTCTTTTACCACCAGAGATCATTCAGTATGGTTTCGTCTTATTCTACTTCTTTTACCACCAGAGATCATTCAGTATGGTTTCGTCTTATTCTACTTTTTTACCACCAGAGATCATTCAGTATGGTTTCGTCTTATTATACTTCTTTTATCACCAGAGATCATTCAGTATGGTTTCGTGTTATTCTACTTGTTTTACCACCAGAGATCATTCATTATGGTTTCATGTTATTCTACTTGTTTTACCACCAGAGATCATTCGGTATGTTTTCGCCCATAGAAAAACTGCCATCTTGAGGTACCTGATATGAAATTACGAAAGGCACGGCTCATTTGCTATACTAGATCAAAAGGGTCATTTATGTAGGTTAAAGTTGAAATTAATCTGATCTTACCGAATACTACTCTTTTATAGAGAATGTATAGTTATAATCAGATTAACAGGAATTCCAAACCTGTATACTTCATGCATATTTGCCGCAGATAGCTCTCGCCTAGCTTTGTGCGAAATCTAACAAACAAACAAATCATATATTTAGGATAACTTTAGATGTTACGCAATTTTATATGTCGATGAAATATAAAACAACCTTTCCTGATCTTCAAATTCTGCTTTCCATGAATTTCCTTTATTGACGTACAGATGATGACTTTTATATAGACAAAGTATTTGATCTAGGTCTATAGTTTTTGTTATATCCTTCCAGTGTATCAAGTTTTGTTTAAATGCAGTTAGTAACTTTTAAATTGCTTGGATTGCATATTTACATTGACGCAAACAGATATCACCATTTCCCACAACAACCTGTAATATAAAGGATTTCCTAGTTTATCAAGTGCTTATACCCATCCATAAGTGGCACTCGGACCTTCTTGTTAGAACGAGTTAGATATAAGACGGGTTATGCAGTAGTTTTTCCCCGGTAAGAAACAACCTTCACCTCTCTATAACTTGTCGTTTCCCTCGACGGTGAAAAAAAACAAACTTGAAGATGTAATTATGAATGGCATAAATGCACAGGATCTCTATGTTCTATATCATTATCAAGCTGCTGGAAGTGACCTTTGTAGTGTAACTTCCAACATTACGAAGTTGGTAACGAGTTTTAAACGAAGATTTAGGACCTTTATCAAGTACGCTTACCACTTTAAAAATCATTTTTTTTTATGCTGTATCTTTTATTTTCATGTCTTATACGTACGATGCCCTAAAAATCATAAACCCGAACCGTTTAGTTTGACGTAAAAATAAATAAATAACATTCTACTAATACTAAACTATTGTCATACTCTTGATTTATCATAATAAGGAACTTTTATTTTTAACTTTCAGTATTTGAGAGTTTTTAATGTATGGAATGAAAACTGAAATTAAATTATTTGTATCTTTACATCATTGAAAAACACTCTTCTATCTAACTACATTCACATGTAGTAACATTAGTTGAGTAGATAAATTATTTACGTGTTTGCTTGTTTTGAGATTGTATAGGATATTCTTGTATAAAAATGCCAAACTGTTGGTTTTGGAGAAAAAAAATATGAATCGTTTCACTTACGAAAATTTCCCCTTTGGACGACTTACGTCATCTGGCAAAAAGTTAGGATCCAGACAGTTCTGCAAGGTATGTATAAAAAACTTCAGACTATAGTCACCAAGAGTACAAATCAGAATAGAATAGCTATTAATGATTTTGAAATACCATATTGACGCCATAATTTCTGTATCAATAAAGCAAAGTCTTGCTTCATAGCACAGTTAACACCACTAGTTTACAAATCATTAGAAAGTATGGTCTTATCTGTCTTAAGAATTTCTTACCGTTTGGAAATGAAGGCTAATACTTTAGAATAGGTGTAACGTCCAACAATTTGTACAAGTTCAAATGTAAACACAAATTATGTAAAAAATAGTTTATTCTCATTCTTCAACTAAGTTGCTGAGAAAATTTAGTAAAAATACACTTTAGCAGCAATATGGTTAAACTTAAAGAGTTCAAGCACAAAAAAAAACAACAAAAAACAAATATTGGTTTTATAGATCCAAAAGACTCCTTTGTTTGAAATTTTGTTATTCACTCTCTCTATTTTTTAATGAATGTGTTAGTCAATCACCAGAAGTAAACTTCTGAATGTATATGTAAGTCAATCACCAGAGTTTAAGATTCTGAATGTATGTGTATGTCATTCACCAGAGTTTAAGGTTCTGAATGTATGTGTATGTCATTCACCAGAGTTTAAGGTTCTGAATGTATGTATAAGTCAATCACCAGAGTTTAAGGTTCTGAATGTATGTATAAGTCAATCACCAGAGTTTAAGATTCTGAATGTATGTGTATGTCATTCACCAGAGTTTAAGGTTCTGAATGTATGTGTATGTCATCCACCAGAGTTTAAGATTCTGAATGTATGTATAAGTCAATCACCAGAGTTTAAGATTCTGAATGTATGTGTATGTCATTCACCAGAGTTTAAGATTCTGAATGTATGTATAAGTCAATCACCAGAGTTTAAGGTTCTGAATGTATGTGTATGTCATTCACCAGAGTTTAAGGTTCTGAATGTATGTATAAGTCAATCACCAGAGTTTAAGATTCTGAATGTATGTGTTTGTCATTCACCAGAGTTTAAGGTTCTGAATGTATGTGTATGTCATTCACCAAAGTTTAAGGTTCTGAATGTATGTGTATGTCATTCACCAGAGTTCAAGGTTCTGGATGTATTAGGTCGTCAAGAAATTAATGTCGCGTTTTGGAACACTTTCATTAACCACCGCCCAAAAAACGTACATCATATATAATAGTTAAACGAATCGCCTAAACGTCACGTTAATGTAGCATATATAATGTGTAAAGTTTAGTATACTCTAATTCCTTATAGTGATGGCAAACGACAAAACACATATTCGGCATGTAATGCTGATTGAATACAAGAAGGGAAACAACGCCTCTGTAGCCACAAACAATATCAAAGAAGTTTATGGAAATGTTTTGAACGTTCGTAAGTGTCAACGATGGTTCAGAAAATTTCGTTCAGGTGACTTTAGCCTTAAAAACTGTGATGGCAGGGGCCGACATGTTGGAATTGATATTGATGCCCTGAAGACGCTTGTTGAGTCTAACCCAATGAAATGGCCCTGAAATTGCATGTCTCTCATGAAACAATACGTAAACATCTGAGAAATATGGAAAAACTCCTTAAAGAAGGTGTTTGGGTGCCTCATGAACTGTCCGATGATCATCGTTTCCAACGTGTGAACGTAACTTCGTCTCTTCTGGTGCGTAATACGCATGAACAATTTTTGGACAGAATTGTCACCGGTGATGAAAAATGGATTCTCTATGTGAATATTAAGCGCCAAAAAACAATGTCTCAGTCCTAGACAAAAACCACTTCCGAACCTAAAACATGGACTCCATCCGAAGAAAGTGATGCTTTGCATTTGGTGGGACATCAAAGGGGTAATTCATTTCGAACTCCTCAATCCACAGCGAACTGTCAATGCAAAGATCTATAATCAGCAACTGGAACGTTTAAATCCAGCCCTTCACTCGTCGATCGGAAAGGTTTTCTTCTTCTCCACGACAATGCACGTCTACATGTGATACGTTTGATGCAACACAATATTATGCAGTTGGGTTGGGAAGTTCTCCCCCACTCACCATATTCTCCAGATATGCCACCATCAGATTACCATCTTTTTCGTTTGCTGCAACACCATCTTAATGGGAAAATGTATGCAAATGTGGAAGGTGTAAAAGAGGACACCAACATATTTTTTGCTTCAAAGCCGAGAGATTTTTTTGATCAGAGCATTAACAACATGGTTGTAAATGGAAAAACATCATGGATAAGAATGGAGACTATTTAATTTAATAAATGTTTTGTTTCGATATATATAATTTTTTCGGGTTTTTTCATCTAAACAAAAACGCGACATTCATTTACTGACGACCTAATATATGTAAGTCAATCACCAGGTTTTAAGGTTCTGTGTGTATTTGTAAATCATTTACCAGAGTTTAAAATTATGAATGTAATTGTAAGTCAATTACCAGAGTTTAAGGTTCTGAATGTATGTTTAAGTCAGTCAGCCGGTGTTTTTTATGATTATGGACTTTATAGAACAGAAGATGATGGTTATTAAAAGAAGCGTACACCTTGATGCTATAAAGTTACATTAAACTTCTATTAAACTTATAGAATTTATCATTTATCTTTAACCAAAAGTATGCGAGAATATCTGTTATTCTGACATTTTCATGAGTATTTAGTTCTTCATGGAAAATATCAGGGTTCATTGAGAAGGACTGTAGTAAACGTCTCTTAGTGAAATTCCCAATTCTATTTTCTTTAGATTTTATTCTGAACTAACTGTTACACTTTGTGAAATACATCTATATGGTCAAGATGTGTTACTTGCAGTGTTTTTCTCAGGTTCTTACAACCAGGTGGCGCTACAAAAGTTACTTATTCGCATAACAAATATCACTAGAGAAAAAAAAATATTAAAAGACTAAAAGCCAGATGTGAAAAAGATAAATAGCCCCAAAAAAGTAGATATACGAGTTTTTAAGTAACCATGTATGCGAGTAAACTCTAAAAACGGCGTGACATGAAAATACAAGTGACCGTAAACAGATTGCATATTGGGTTTAATGAGTCAGTTTCGAAAGAAAAGGTTTTAGTCTGTATAGTTTGTGTAACAGCTTTAAATCAGATAGCAAAATTTAATATATATTACAACTTATATTGAGTAATACTATGTTCTGTTATTCTTCCCATGTTCTCTAAGCATTTGTTTAAATACAGAGGGCTTAATAAATTATATTCAAACGATTTAAAATATGCAAATCAGAAAGTCATGTGACGGTTACAGCCGATATAAAGTCGCGATTGAACGGAATATATCAGTACTATATTTTTACATTGTTTGGTGTAACGTGAGTAGTGTGATGCAACCAAAAATTGATTGTTTTTGGCAAGTGTATATAACAACCTTTCCGATGTAGAATTTCCAAAATGGGGATTTCAATTATACTTATTGGCATTGGAAAACAAAGGAACATTTATTAACTTGAGACACCAGGACCATCCAGAAAGAGACCTGCAACAGGTCGTACCCTGACCATGGTAACCAAAGTTCGATGTCTTTTAACACGTGAGAATCCACGAACTCACACAAAGCTTGGTGGTAAAAGCCGTCTATGTACCCCAGGCAACAGTACGCAATATAATCAAGAATAATCTCTCGCCTAGAAGAGCGACACAAGTCACTTGTATACAAGTTTCATCCACAACATATCCATTTAACATGTTCACTGCTGGGACGCTCATGTGCGTGTTTAGCATTCGTAAGTGTATGATCATGACGCACATGTGCGTCGTAAATAAAGCACGTATACATTACACGTTTTAGATTTGTTATTATTACTACTGTTAAATTGAAATCACAATGCTGTTGCACTAAAATGCTTATCAGCACTTTCATAGATGATGCTAAGCATCGCAGCAGTTAACGTATTAACCATTGCATCTGGAGCATGAAACTGGTGTTGATGCTATTCCATATGAAAACATATCAGTCAAGTCACCAGACACAGTAACTATGGACTTCTGTGCGACTGAAATGTCAAAATGGGCGCTGGAAGGCGGTCTTCCTTGTACAGGAAATGAACTATGGGAAGCTGGCAGGGAGAAGTGTGGAATATTGGACATGACAGTCTTACGAAGAAGCATAGTGCTGTGTAAACTATGCTACAGAATAATTATCAATACGTATAGTCGTCAGATAGAGCATGATCGGACGTGTCGACATGAGCTGTAACTACGTGGTGAAGGTCCAAAATTGTTTTAATATAACGTACTCAAACTCTGTATGTCTAAAATCCAATGGATAATGTTACTTTGCCATTTCTCATGAAATTAAAATATTGTGAAAAAGTTATATATGCTTTTTTGTTTGTTTTTTACAAGTTAACATTTCCGATAATAATAACTTCCGATTTATAAGTATAAAAAATATGAGTGTAGCTTCTTTAAGAAAACTACGAATTTGTAAACTACTTCTGAGATTACTGATAACAATGATCTATCTTTAGAAATTCATGCCTTTTATTATTTGACCTTATTTTTCATCAATGATTAAGTGAATCATTGAAAAAACAACTACTAAAAACAGGAAATGTCATTTTGTTGGCATTCTGCACAAACGAATCTTAATCAGATGTTTTTCACCAATTAAATACTTTCGTTATATTTTACTAATTCATTTCAAGCATCTTTCTAACATAACTCCCACAGTTAAACTGGAAAGGCCTATTTGAAGAACACAAGAACTAAGGACATAAAACGCAAAGTTGATTCTATTTCACGTTCAGCTTAAAAACTTGCAAATTTAATCTAATAGGCTTGAAAAAGAAAGATAAAATCATACGCCTCGTGTCTCGAGTTACAAATTTATATGTAACTTACATTGTAAAATCAAGAGATGTTTTTTTTTCATATATTTATTCAGGTAGTTATCTAGAGTTTTATATTTGTACTAAAGATACTTTGTGTTTTATTCTTATTGGTTGAGAACTAATTACAGGATTCGATTTTTTTTAAGTTTCAAGGCTGTCACACAATTTTCTTAATTAAAAATTAAAGTTTGCCATCCGTAATACACTTCTTAACTCTTTCATCTTCTTCCTCACTGGTTTTCTTGATGTTTTTACAGCTCATTATGGTTTTACAGAATGCCTTCCAGTTTGCGATTATGTTTACCACTTATAATAATAACATAATTGTGTTGCATTATGAAATAGGCAAATAAATGTTGGTTTTGTATAATACAATATCACAACAATGTTAGCAAGAGCGGAAAATATTAGCTCTCGTTTTTATCCTATCCAGCTAAAGTTATAGGAAATCAGTGTGAAATAAAATAACTCCAGTTGATGTTTAGCAAATTACAGAATATACTTGCTCAGCTTCTCAGGGAAAACATTAACTATACTGAACTATGTATACACTCAGGCATTCTTCAAAAAAGAAAAAAAAAGAGAAATACTGTTAATTTACATTATCCGAGAGCACTAATTAGTACCGAGCAACTAAAAAAAAATATTTTTTTGAAAGTAATCACTATTATAATTATAAGATTTGTTAAAAAAATTGCATTACGTGTATGTGAACTTTAGAAACAAGAAAAATAATAATATTAATTACAGCTAGCGTCCTCATAGCTAATGCAACTGAAGTAAATCGATGCATCAAAAAATTACTAAGAATTTAAAATTACATGAAACTTACTTGATATATAAGGTAACATATTCAATATCATGGTAAAGAAACGTTCAAAATGTTTTTTATGCGCAAACTTCTACCAGTTGGTTCTGTAGCTCTTTTGATTTATATCAAAACATTCTTTGTCTAGAATTGCACGTAGAATTGTTTAATTACATTACTTGAATGCATATATAATATTCATAAGTGTATTTCGAGAACGTCATACAAATAAACCCCAAAGACTGTAGCTTAGAAAGAAACATCCCATTTTTAGACAAATAATTTCAGTTGTTGTAGTTATCAAAATGGGCAAAGTGTGCCTGATTATATATATATATATATATATATTAAAACATCAGTAGTATTTGTTGTTATTTGTTTGATATTTTACTGTATTAAAACCACTATGAATATTAATTTTCATTATACTTTTGTTTCCATTTGAATTTTTTTTCCATTTTATGTCTACAGCTTAGTTTCTCATGCACGTGCTGAGAAAGAATAAACTTCTTGCTGGTTACTTTTTCTCAACTGTTGCTTTAGTATTCTCAATGTCACCAACTTGAAACAGGTAAGTCCATATTATTATTGCTTTATCTGTTTGTCTGATATAATAAAGTTACTGATTTTATTTTTTAACTTCTGAAAATTCATGAAAAGTCAGTATTTTAAACTTAAATGATTATAGTTAATATTTATTGTAATATTGCAGTTTTAACAATGATGAGAAACAGCGTTAGAAAGGGGGTGTTTCACCCCTCCTCCATGGCTCGGCGGTAAGCTTGAGGTCTTATAACCCCAAGAGGAAAGAACATAGAAACCTGAAATTTTTCACCCATACTAAATGGATCCTGAATCTTTGCACCTGGGTTTTATTACTTATCTCTGTGCGTGCGCGTGTGCGCCTGTTTATGCGAAAAACCATCTAGAAAACTAATGTGACCGCCATAGATCCAAGAGGAAAGAACCTAGAAACCGGACATTTTGCACACATACTAAGTGGACCTTGAGGGTGTGCATCTGGGTATTATTACTTATCTTATCCACGTGTTAATCCATATCGGAAGTCAAAATCTCCATTAGCGCTTTAGATATAAAGAGGATCATTTCAGCTGTAAATACAAAGCTTAGGAAGAAACATAATAACACATTGTAACGTTTTATTTTTCAAATTATGACACAGGTGAATGCACGAAAAGCACATCTTTCAAAAGAAAAACGTATAGTGATCGGGTGTTTTCGATTATAGGATTATAAGGGTTATGATTACACTGTAGTTTTTATTACTTCCAGGCCAAATTGAAAACAAAACACGAAAGACACTGTTGTTTTTTAAAAGTATATTTTTAGTCAACCAAATATTTTTGGTATCTCCAACTTGAACGCCACCTTATACAACACATGGGCTAAACGGCCAAGTAAGAAATCCTATGATTAATACATCTCTAATTTAGAACTACTGATCAAAAACAGGTCAACCAGTGAGCTGCACATGCTACTTACACGGCTACTCTTAATCGAATAGCGCGGTTGACTACCATGGGTTGTAACACCTACACCCCTCCACATACACATATCTGAAAGTGTACAGTGTATGTATTAAGTGGCATATCGCGGTTCGAAATATTGACCTTCCGTATAGCAAGTCATCCTGTAGGCCACGCCCGGTATAGATAATCAATTGTCCATTTTTACGCCATAAATACGTTTTGATCAGTGAGACAAATCAGTAATTTTAAAATTATTATAATTAAAGAGTTTTGTTGTGGTGTAAACATGGTGTTAACATGTCCGCCACACCCAATGCCGACGACGCGTTTCACTTAATACCAGAGCTTGCTCAGAAGGCCGGTTGGGATACAACAAACACAGTAGTGCTCGGAATGCTGTTTATATAGATAGTGCGGTTGAAATATTGTTATACACTTTTTCTAATAGAAACCTTATGGACGTAAAAAAAATGTAGTGTTTAAAAATACAAGCCTAATACTATTGTCCCATGGCAAATATAATTTGTTATGAGATATTATATATATTCATTCATTACTGTTAGAATTTGATTGTTTCAATGCAAGTGTAAGCTAACTTGCAGTATTTATTTTTAAACCAAAATTAGTTAGTTATTAGCTGTTTTCTGTTGATTTTTTTCAGGTTATCTACCACTTCGTGTTTCTGAATACGTTTTGATCTGTCGTATTTTGCTGATCAATCACAAAATATTGAACAAAAGACATGAAACATAACGAGACAGAAACGACCAGTGATGGATAGTATCCAATACAGTCGTAAAAGCGCCTTTATGTCGGTTTTTTATTGTATTTTATACGAAAAGATCACCCAGAGTAATTTCTCAGTGTAGCCCTAAAGAAGACTTTCTCCTTTGTACGTTAATAAAGGTATGTTAATAAAGATGTTTTACAAATCCGTTTCTGTGCAATAGTGCCCAACGCAGTCTTAAAAGTAAAGTATACTTTGCCATCACGACGTTTCTATTGTAAGTTTAAATACTGTGTTAACTCGTATCCAAAACTGGAAGTCTTTACTGATTTTTTGTTTTATGATAAAAAGTTACCTAAAAGTGCCCTCTGAAATCTCCAAAATGAAATCGGAAGCTGCCCTTTCGAACTTTCCTTGTAATAAAAATCGATCAATGTTTTGACTGGTGTTCCAAAATGCCAAGCGCAATCTTAGAATAAAATCGTAAAGTTACTTTTATGGGTTAATTATCATATGAAATTGTAAACATGCGTTTGTGGTAATCCAAAACATTTACGGCAGAAACTACAAAAAAAAAAAACAACAACACATTAACGAGGGTTTGGTTGGTATGTGCGTGTGTTTTGTAATAAGAAACAGTCGAGGGACATTGTAGTTGTTTTGGAAAGAAAACACTACACAGAAAAACTGATAAGAAATTAAAACAGAGACTGGATAAAGGTAAATAAAAATTAAACTAACATAGCAACATTGGAAATAAATATGATTTCAAAGGAAACCAGTGATGCTGAATTACAATTCCAAACTTAAAATAGTTAATAGGAAAATGTACGAACCCTACTAGTACTTTGTGCCAGTACTTTGAAATAAGCACGAACTGACCTGTAAAGTTGCATCTCTTCAGCTACCTGAGCCAATCATCATTAGGATATCCTGGATAACAACATTTTTGTCATGCCACGTGACTGTTAGGCTGGCAACTTCACGAGATAAACTTACTGGTCACCAAAATCCTCTTCACCATGGAGATAGTAGTGACAGTCTAGACTGGCACCAACTAGAAAGGTGACACAACCAAGGTAACTTTTGCAGGTGGTGAATTTTGAAGTCTCTGAAATTGAAACGATAGAAATATCTGAATAAATGTAAGAAAAGTTATACGAGCATATACATTTTATGATGATAAATACAACACCTTTAGAAATTTTTTGTTGTATGAAAAAATTATGATCATTGATTGCGTCACAAGAGTGTATTGCCAAAAAGGAGCAAGAGTAAAGACGCTTATACGGATTTTCTATTGTATGCAAAATGACGAATGTTGATTTGTGTCCCCAAATGGCCAACGAAGTCTCCAAACGAAATCGTGTAGATGCCTTTTATTTTGAATATTGGATTGATTTCCAAAATTTTCAGCGCAATCCGCACATACAGATAAAAATATTCCTTTACACGGTTTTGTTCTATGGAAAGTGTTGAATGTTAGTGTTATGTATTCCAAAAACTGTAGTGTGAATGTTTTGTTACCACGATTTATAACTTAATAAACTTTCCTACAATAAGGGCGACATTTCTTTTGGATTATATAAAATTTTCTATATAAAAAGACTTTTCATCTATAATGAAACTTATACTCAAACTTTCTCTTTTTACTTTTTTGTGTCTTATGGAACACAATTACAAAAAAAAAGTTCGTTCAGTATTATAACCTTTCAATGTGGGCAATAACTTCTTAGTTTGATAAATCAAGTTACAAAGAGACGATAAATTTCTACACTCCTCCAAAAAGTATGTTCTCCTAAAATCAAGTCTGCAAAACGAGTAAGAATATATATATACATATATTCATGATTTTTCAGAACCTTCGTTTGATAGTTCAAAGCGAGTAATACATGTACTATCAAATGAGAGTGCTACTACCTACGCATTGAGCCACCAAGAAAACCTGAAACTTCTCTCCTTTACTGGCTCTAGTCTAAGAAAATAATTTTATGTTTAAACGAACAAGCGTAACTAATAAACTCTTGGGACCATTCAAGCACGTGGATTAATTCATATCACGTGCATGGCTAATATATTTGTTTTGTTGAAAGTTTTATTCTAACTAAGTTACCGTTGTTAACAGGGCAGAGATTTCTATAAAATAAAAAAAATAAAAACTTTTAATTCAGATAAGCCACACTGAATTAGGGATCACTGTTGTTATCTGGCACGAATTATTTATATTTTCAGATTTTATTAGGCTTAATCCGGAAGACCCGGGCGGGGTGTCGATCTGACAAGAGATTAGTCATGGTTCACGACGCAGCTATAGTAAAGAGTGTTAACACTGATTCTAAATCTGCCTTCTTACGGTTTTGTACATGGAAATAGACAATGATTAAGTAGCAAGCTTTTTTTTACTATGTGATTAATTTTTATCTTCTCTCTTATTTTCTCATTGAGACGATCCCGTTTCACAAGCCATGCCCCCCCCCCCAGTGGCACAGCTGTACGTCTGCGGACTTCCAACGCTAGAAACCGGGTTTCGATACCAGTGGTGGGCAGAGCATAGATAGCCTATTGTGTTTAAACTACAAACAAACAAACCCTTTTCACGAGAATTCAACACAATATACTAATATAAAAATATTTTACCGCTCTGCTACTAGTTAGTATTCTGCTGACTTAAAACGCTGGAAACCAGGTTTCGGTACCCGTGGTGGGTACAACACAGATAGTCGATTTTCTATCTTTGTGCTTAACTGAAACAAACAATATAAATAATTATTTTGTTAAATAACTACATATAAATAATCGACGTTAATGACGTAGCTTGTGATACTTTTATTTTGCAGCGATTTAGTTTTATGTACTTAGTCTGAAAAATGAATAAATGAAATAAATAATACGACGACAATGTTAAGACGTAAACTTAAACACGCTTACAATTCCATTAGAGGAGACTATGCGGAGTTACATTGTTTGTAAGTTGGATTCGGATTAGTATTTAGAAGAGTTTCTGTAATTCTTGTAATTTCTAATAATGGAGTTAATTAAATAAAAACTCAACATGGATAGCGAATACCCTCTTCTTTTGAAATTGTAACTTTCTTGGATTTTATATCTTGGTGTTGGCTTCCTTTTTGGTCTTTAAGTCTATATTACAGAGCAAGAATGGGTTTTTTTAAGATAAGAAAAAAAATTAATACAATACTTAAAAGCTGACATTTCAGTAACAAATCGAAAAAGCATTCTACAAATCATTAACGTTAATAAGCCCTAAAATGAGTTTTTCATTTTACTCTATGTTCATATTAATAGTGCTTTAGTCAACATGAAAAAAAAAATGTTTGTAGTTAGGCTATCTGTGTTCTGCCCACCACGGGTATCGAAACCCGGTTTCTAGTGTTGTGAGTTTGCAGAAATAAATACAATACCGGCACGCAAACGCATTAATCAAATGTTTACTTGGTTTATTATAATCTTGGTTTTTTCTAATACCAGTTGTGATATTGATAAATTATTATAAAATGCTGCAGAGCTAACTCAACCAAATTATAATTATTTTAATGTTTTGATGTATAGAAAGAGCGATACAAATGATGCAAACTGCGTAAGCATGCACTGTATGTGTTCGAGACCTTTTTATCAGAGATCAACTCAGAAGTGTTTCGTGATCTCTCACACATTTTATTCTTGCCGTGATCTAAATCTTTTATTTCCACTTCAGTTAAACACTAAAATAGAGTCTCCAGTTAATACGGATTACTATACTTCAGAGCATCAAGACTTTTGTTAGTTTGTTCAGCGATTTATCATTGTATTATGATTATGAGACGCATTTTAGAACAGAATAATATTTTCATACCCCTGCTTTGCTATGTAAGAGGCCTAAATGTTTAGTTTACAATGTGTCAGATCTTTTTGATCACTCCAGAAATTCGTTTAAGAAACACTAATATAAAACTCTGATTTCTGACGTTTGAAAATTTGACCTCTGATCTTTATATCAAAATTTTGACCTTTCTTTATCTTCGCTATTGGTCATTATCTCGAGATGTCGATCTTCGTCTTGGACTTGACCTCTGATAATTAAAATAAATATTCATAAGCTCAGGTGATAAGCCAAAAGTCACTTTCTAAGAAACCAGTTCAAGACACCGATGTTAAAAACAATGTGAGTTAGGTATCAGGCAAAGACATTTGCGCTCAAAACTTGGTCTGTTTACTCAGTGTTACCAAAGAATTCATAGTTAGGACACATAGAAGAGCTACAATGACAGTAAGCAAGTAAATGAAGGATCTGACCTCCAGGTGGGTAACAGACGAAACTGAAGAACCGTGGGAGTGAAAGTAGTGAAGTGTGATGCATTGAAATAAATATAAACAACAACAACAAAAACTCGAAGAAGATATTTGGTTGATGAAAGCAGCACAAACAAACGTTACTTACAAATTACTCCGTGTAAATATTTTTGTGGTTGAAACTTAAGTCAGTGGAAAATAATACAAGTTAGTCAGTTCCACTTGTTTGAAAGTAAAGACTAGAAGTTTGCCAATAAAACAGAAGACGAACGTTTATACGCTGAGCCTAAGTACTCAACTTCCTTTCTAAAGTCTCCAGCATACTTGTTCGAACAAAGACAAAACAGTCACTCACATACAGGTTAGGCATTAAAGAAAAACACAACATTTCACAATACAAAAGTTACAAAAAACTCCCGATCCACCCCACAGCGTGAGATCTAAGTAAAGGTTGATGGCACTTATATATCCCTATTCAAATTCCGAAACAATGGCCAGAAAAGGTTAACTTCCTGGTTACTAAGGCTAAGCAATCTCATGAAAGTACAGAGTCAGTCTATAATAAGCGAAAATTTAGCATCTTCAACATTCCTCAGATGCTGGTTTGGGACGATCATTAGTAAGTTTTTAAGAGACAACTAAAGTCTAGACATATACAAAAATGTTGATACCTCATAGATGCGTAGGTTTATATTGTGAATTATACATTGCTAGAAATTCTGGCCGCAGTTACCGAAACAACAATAAGTATAAGGCTTGAATATTTCCTTTAATAAAGAGATAAGGATATTTCTTTAATTTTAACAGCACAAATCTCTGTAAATCCTGACTGTTGGAGCTGAGTCAGCAGTGGTTAAATACAAGACATAAATAGCTCCTATTATCAGCATCAACGTAGGAACTCTGAGATCTGATTGTTAAATAGCAATTAATTCTCAGTGCTAGGAAATGTGTTTAACACATGTATGTATGGATCTGTTGTAGAATACGACAATCAACGGTGTCAGATACTAAACGTTACTTTCTTAACAAGTGAATGTTACAAGTATTTGTAAATTGTTCTTAAAAGTCTCAATAAACTTTAGGAACTGTAACCTGGGTGCAATAAACACACGTGTGTAGCAAAAATAACTTGTACTATTGTAGGCATTTTGGATCGAATGAGGCTTACAAAAAAACACTAGTGTTAATATAAAAAAATCAAGTGTAACTTCAAAATATATCAACAACTTATGACCATATTTCCGGGGCTCAGATGCATAAGCCACATTCGCTTTTACGCAATTATAGGTTGCTTCCACACGACGTCAAACTTTTGCCGGGAATTCGGCGGTCTGTCGACGTGGGGACAACTTTCATAACAGAAAGCGTGCGTTGAGTATAAAATATCAGTAGTTTTAAAAAATGCCCGAGGACTGCTACGTTTTTGAATGTTCTAATAGGACATATAGAGATGTGAGTAAGAGTTTTTATCAAATACCAAACGAAATCCCTTAAAGACATGAAAAAAAAACTCACAAACATGGAATTGAGTGAAAAGAAACGTCCAAAATGACATGCAAATCTGTCGGTAACTACTAACTCTTATTTGTAAATGACTCATATAAGATTGATAAAATTACACTTTATCAAATTACTCTAGTTCACACTATAACAGTTGTTGCTTATTCAGTTTGATAATATAAATAGCGTTTCAAATTTCAACCACTACTATAACTGTCGTATCCCAGCCAGCTTGGTGAGCCCTGGTATTTGGCAAAAGGCCTGATCGGCATTGGATATAGCAGATATAATGTGGTTAACATATTGTTATAAGTATTTTCACTTAAAAGTTCATAGAAAACAACGGGCATCCACTGTTATTATGCTCGTATGTGAAGTGATCGTTCCTGTATTAAAGTTATGGGAAAAAACAATAACACACGTTTTACACATTACTGTCCGAAAATGCATAAAATCAGTACCGACAGAAAATATTTCTAAGCTATCTTCAAGTATGGTGTTTATTCATACTCTAAGTTATATACCAAGTTCCATATCTACATTATATCTATTGATATATTTAATTATGTTTTATTAAATTTAACCTACATTTCTAGCCTATTCGCGAGAAGTTTCTTCTTTAAGTTTCAACTGAACTTGTATGTTATGTGAACTTATGTTCTAACTCTTATTTTTTATACCCATTATATCTTGTTTTTCCAAATGTGTATAGACTATAGGATGGTGGCTGAGTAGTCTACGAGTGATACTCACATTGGCTTTATCATTTGTATTGGTGACATTTACCTTACGTCTGTCACAGGATAAAAAATCGCAATAAAAACTAAGTGTGACTTATTCTTAGATCAGCAGCTATCATACAAAACTGGAAGGTTTGTTTGTTTGTTTGAAGTTAAGCACAAAGCTACACAATGGGCTATCTGTGCTCTGACCACCAAGAGTATCGAAACCCGATTTCTAGCGGTGTAAGTCCGCAGACATACCGCTATGCCAAAGGGGGACAAGCTGGAAAGTCTTGGATTAAAAGCTGAATAAAGATTTGTTTCATCAATTGTGTATTTGTTACTATCATTTATAACAAGTTTGTTTCTTTGGAATTAAGCACAAAGCTACACAATGGGCTATCTGTGCTCTGCGCAACACGGGTATCGAAGCCCGGTTTCTAGCGTTGTGAGTCCGCAGACATGCCGCTGTGCCACGGGGGGGGGGGCATTATAACCAGCTTACTGGACATTAGTAAGTACTAAGCACTTTAAACTCTGTAAGTTTTACTTACTAAAAAAAAAAGAACCGTAAGTGTAAGTGCAATTTAAACATACACCTTGCCAAAATTAACTGGCTTTCATCAAAAATATTCATTCCTAAGTTGTATATCCATTTATTAGTAAAATTATGTGTTTCAATACTTTTAAATACTTTCATTTAGTTATCCGTATAATTCAAGGTTTGATATGTCTGGAAATAAGGATCTATTCTATCTAAAGGTAACAGACTGGTCTTTGAAAAGCACATTGCTTTAAACCCATCACAGTGCAACTAACACTCATTTTCCTATTTAATACATTGGTTGCGGTCATGTTTGCCCTTAAACTGAAAGTCAGAAATTACGAGATGCGTGAACTGTGCATAGACGATGATGTAATTGAAATCAGTCTATAAAAGGAAAACTGATGAAGCACTGCATAAACATTACAAAAGTTAGATATACAAAGGAAACTTTAAAGCTTATGAATTTCTAACTTTTAAAATACTTTGAAACAGTTAAAACTTGCAAGCGTAACTGTTAAGTGAATACAAATAGAACATCAGAATTAATTCAGTGATATTACAGCAATATTTGTGACTTTTTCAACGTTCATTTTGCCAATTACAAGCAGAAGTTTCGTAAACTGAGACACATGCTGTTCTTTATCATTTTTCTAATCTTAGGAATATTTGATGGTAAAGTACGTATATCAATGTAAACACAAAATAACTAGGTCGAGAGTAGGCGAGACAGACGTCTGAAAAATATCGTTTCTTGAATCATCTAGTCATCCCTTGAGGTTAGCTGCACGCATGAATAAACGCATAGCCAGGCTTATCGTTCTCTTTTTGTAGCGATACGCCGATGTCCTGATGTTTAATTCATTCTTTCATCAAGGTCTAGATATTCTCCAAAACATTTATTTTGTGTTTTGCCTAGTTCCTCTCTTTAAATATGTACAGAGTAGGCACGGGGGATTCTGCTCTTTCTCTATCTTATGCCTGCCTCGTGCTGTGCAGCAAAGATGCTTCTATATCATTGATTTTGCGCAATGTGCGCGTGTTGGTCTAGACGATCTCGTGGGGGTTGTCTTCGGGTCGAGTGCACGGGTTGGCGGTTTGCGTATACGCAAACAAACGCAACAGGACTACTGCTACAAGTTAACGTCTCTTATATATGTTATGAAAGCAAAACAGCAGAATGTTTTTTTTTACTCCCATCATAAAAAATTAGTAATACATAGTCCGTTAATATATATATATTTAAGTCTACTGAAAGCAAAAACAAATGAAACTATGCATTGATTTTTGAGTAAGGTCATGGCTAGTCCTTTTTCCAATATACAGTTAAGAAAAAGCGCTAAGTGTATTTTATTTTTAAAACAAGGCTGTCTTTTAAAATCAGTCAAATTTTCGTTACATTTTCTTATGTATTTGTTTGTATAAATCATTCATCAGAATGTTTCGGCTTTTCACTTGAGGAAAAATGAGGTAAGACCAGTAAGTTGGCTACCCCAGTTTATCATCAGTTATGACGTGTTGCTATCAGAATGAATTACATGAAACTATTGTGCACTCGGCCTCATGCATAAACACACTGATGAATGTGAATGATCAAAGTGTGTTTTTGAACAACTTTGGTTATGAAGTATATATTCTATGGAATTTCACTTTGTTGATTTAAAAGAATGAAGAACTATAGGCAGTCGAATATGTCATAAACAAGAAACACAGTTCAAGCTCACTGATTTTTCATAATGTACGATAACTGACTTACGATAAGACCCCTCCCCCACTAGGAGCAGCATTATCTCACACCAATAATGTTCTGCCGTAACATACGTCATTGCCCAACACTAGTACCCATATTATTTTACGTCATTGTGATAGATATGGCGTAACTTGCGCAAGGCCTTTAAAATGCAGTTACTAAATGCAGCGTTTATTTTAAATATCAGCTGTTATAAGTTAGATTTGGCCATTTTACCCTATCTTAGGGATCCATTTTATCTAAACTTACAGGTAAAACGGCCTCAACTACAAGAAGTGCATTTTTTATATGTGAAAAAGCCCCCAGTGGCTCAGCGTTAAGCATGAAGACATATAATGCTCCCACCGCAGGTTTTGATACCCGCGGTGAGCACAACACATATAGTCCATCGTGTACCTTTGTGTTTAACAGCAAACAAACAATATATGTGTAAAAAGGCTCATGCCTTTTTGTAACTAGAAATGACATTTATAATAAAACAAGGTTCATTTCAAAACTTTTTTGCTTCTTCATGACGTTCATCTTAACTGTTGAAAGCCACATCCAAAGATAAGGTGGCCGTCTTACCCTACCTTCCCCTATATGTGAAATCTTGCACAAACCCTACATTTATAGTACAACATCTTTGTAAGCAATCTTTTTTTAAACAGCAAAACAAAAAAATATGTGTTGAAAAATAAAAAACTAGAACTTTATTACTGCTTAACATTATATATTTGAACGAAACAAGATTATCACCACTTCTCTGTTGCGGATTTTTTTCCTATTCT
The DNA here is from genome assembly GCF_000517525.1 of Limulus polyphemus. Classification (NCBI taxonomy): domain Eukaryota; kingdom Metazoa; phylum Arthropoda; class Merostomata; order Xiphosura; family Limulidae; genus Limulus; species Limulus polyphemus. The sequence continues at coordinate 654,827 of NW_013665763.1, forward strand.
TTTGTTAGTTGTGGAAAAACCTTTCTGAAGAATTTCAGACCTTTCCTATATCGAGGAAATGTTCTAGCATCCATTTTCTAAGTTTTAATTCTTATCAGTATATGCATTCTTAACTCACTTCTGAAGAAGTAAAATCTAATTTAAGAAATAATTTCGTGTTGAGTTTACTTACTGATTAAGCATATTTTATTAAAATCTTTTACAGTATGCAAGATTTGTTTTTAAAGCAAATTCGACGTTACGATCGCTGGTACTTGAGAATGATCGCACCAGTGATCGAAACGTCGTACCTGTTTTAAAAACAAATCTTACCTACTTCAAAACAGTTTTTGACTTAGTGGTTTCTTGACTTGTAATTAATTTTATGAGTAGTTGAAAAGAGAATATTATTTGGGAATTCAGACGTATACTATAAATATGCACTTCCATACATTAAGTGGTATCAATAGTAAAATAAATATTAAATATTTATTATAATAATTAATAACTTTCAAGCTTCCAAAACCTGTAAAAGGCAAGTAGTATGAATGTGTTGACTCTTGAAACATAATAGAGATAAGCCTAACTACATAAAATAAATCATCTCACCTTAAATGTTTGGCCTACATCATTCAAATTAATTTGTGAAAATAGCTACAGGAGCATTATACGGATTCACAGTTATATGTAATTGTTGTATTTTTTCAAAGTTTAATTACCTAGGTAGACATTTGTTTGTTACACGTCGTATAAACTTATTAACTTTAAATAAAAAGAAAATTAAATCAGATATCTTCTCATGCAGTATTCTAACGACTATTTTTTTAAAGTTTCTGAGTATGTTATATTAGGAGTCTTTTTGCTAATCTATCTTCACTGGATCGTGGGGTAAAAATAACATGGAATATTTCCACTATATGACCCTGATGGTTGGGGTTGTCTTTGAATCACATGTGGATTACAAGCGTCAACTTCATCAAACAAGTACTTCTGTATAAGTAATATAGTTTTTGACTGTAAAAGTTATTAAAAAGCTTGATTACATTGAAGTATATTACGTTTCACTGTGTTCATTTACAAGCATCCCTACTGAAGTAAGAAAGCATGGGGTAGCAGTTAAATACAGGCGATGATATTGAAGTAAGGTTCAGTTACAAGCATCGCTACTGAAGTAAGAAAGCATGGGGTAGCAGTTAAATACAGGCGGTAATAATGAAGTAAGGGTTCAGTTACAAGCATCGCTACTGAAGTAAGAATGGAGTAGGAATTAAATACGGGTGTCGATAAGTATCGAGAAATAAAGATTACATTATGGATATCGCTATCAAAGTAAAGGTGGGGTTTGGGATGGCTAAACAATAAGTAACAGTGAGAATGAACTTGTGACTAAATAACAAACACTGCTACTGCAGAAAGATTAGGGTAACAGATTACAGGCAGACGACGCTATTGCATGAAGTAATAATGGAGTACGAGTTTAGCATTGACGTCATTATTTAAGAACGGAGAGGTAAAATTTGTATTAGGAACATCGCTGTTGAAGAAATAATGTGTTAGGAGTTAGATACAAACAATGAAATTGAAGTAAACATACCAAATGAAGTATATATAATGGATATTGTTACCGGAGTGCAAACGTCACTATTAAAATTAGAAGGGCAAGGGTTAAATAATACACTTTTTGAAGTCAGGATGGTGTGGGTGTGAAATAGAGACATCGTTGTTGAAGTACAAATATGAAGTAAGAGTTATATAATTGCGTGCATCAACCATGGGTTAAGATATAGACGTTTATATTAAACTAGTAATAAGAATGTGGTTTAGATATTATCGAAAGAGCCCGTATATTTGTGATGAATAATGTAGAAAGGATTAAACTACGGATGTTAGTATTTTGCCACTGAGTTAAAAGGGAAACATCAAATTCAACTCGGGAGAATGTTATTGAAATGAATATTTTAGCTTGTATAAAGACTTTCAGAGTTAATATGTTTGAAATGTTTCAGAACTGACGTCATTGTAAGGAGTTTACTTAAACTTTATGCAGCTGGTTATTTTTATTTTTTCTGACGCTAAGTCAGTGTTGTCAAGAGTATTTCTGGAATTAATTTGAATATTGTATTTGTTTCAATTTCATCCCCATTTTTTATTAGATGTGCACAGAGAATGGATTACTTCGATATATCATAAAGTAAAGAAATAAAATGACAAGTATAATCTTCGTTAACTTGAACAAAATCATAGAAAATAGGATTCAAAGTTATTGCACCTATTAATTTAAAATATTAGTACGACAAAAACAAATCGCCTAGAATATACTTTTATATGCAGGTTACTTAGGTATACATTCAGTCAAGTTTGTCTGTGTTCATTGTACCTTCATAATAATTTTAAAAAATTATTGGATGAATCCAATGCAACCTCCAAATTTTTTCAATTTAATGTTAAATAGATTAAAAGTTCAAAATTTCAGACAGAGATAATTCAACTTCCATAGATATTTAAAAACAGTAGAGCCGAGTATTGATCATAAAATTAGCCACACGTTTACGAATAAAAGTTCCATGTGGTATAATATTCAAACAGTTTTAAATGGAGTAATACAATTGATGAACAATCATTCAACCTGTTTTATCATTAACTAAACATTACCATTCAATTGGGCTGAGCGTAGTCTAGTAATTATCGTGCCCAGACTGCGAATCTGAAGGTTCATGGTGCACGACCCGTTTATGTAAACACGCGCTTTGCACTTTGGAGCTATAAGAATGACGGTTAAATCTCATTAGTTCTCCCAGCGGATGTAAGGTAAGTGTGTGGACTTACAACGCTAAAATTCGAGGTTCGATTCCCCGCTGCTGAAAAAGCTTTACGCTAAAAACAACAAACAAACAAGTAAATCTTACTATCCGATCAGATAAAAGTAGCTCAAGAGTAAAATTAATGTTTAATCGCTATGTCACTATAAATAGTTCTGACAAAGTAATATTCTAAGTGAACTTATTTGCATTTCATGATAGGTTCAAAATCTAGAAAAGTTTTCTTTTATTAAAAATGCTTAAACTTACTTGTTTGTTTTGAATTTCGCGCAAAGCTACACGAGGGCCATCTGCGCTAGCCGTCCCTATTTTAGCAGTGTA
>NW_013665763.1:658926-677773 GCF_000517525.1 Limulus polyphemus
CACCGCCAACTCTTGGGCTACTATTTTACCAACGAATAGTGGGATTGACCGTCACATTATAACGCCCCCACGGCTGAAAGGGCGAGCATGTTTGATGTGACGGGGATTCGAACCTGCGACCCTCAGATTGCGAGTCGAGTGCCTTAACCACCTGGCCATGCCGGGCCCCTAAACTTACTTAAAATATTCTCCGTTACATAGTCACGTGTTTGAAGAAAATGTCAATAATAATGTAGAGTTATTACCTTAGGTTTTTATGTTAAAAGTAATAAAATATACGACATCTTTTTAGATCGAATATAACACAAAATTTTATACATAATGGGTGTATGAATGAGTTGTCTTAGGATTCGCAGCCAATTTCTGAACTTGCGGAGAAATCCTACGCTTTATTAGGCAAAAAGCAAATATGTGAAAGGTATTAAATAAACATCTTGCTAAAGTTTCACAACTTTCAAGTGTTAAAACTGGTAAGCCTACTTTGACCTATATTCAGGCAGTGTATAACATGTTTTCACAGAGAAATTCAATCTCCTAGCGCCAGACTCAATCGAACTGAATGCTAAGCCTAGATTGCGAGATTATCTGAGCATTCGGTTAATTTTTAATTCACGTATTGCTAAATAATATTACACTTAAGAAAGTCTCTTAGGTCTAGCATTTTAAGTAAAACATTACACCAACTTTTAATACATAGTTAAAAAATACTAACGTTCTGAAATGTAAAATCAACCAAATAGGCTTGCTCAATTTGCACCAGACCTAGGCTCTATTAATTCAGTATGGTAATCTAATGCAACATAAATAAGAAATTTTTGATTAGAATTAATCATTGTTGATCTATTGTAAACCAGCATAAAATACCCACGCTCCACTGCGAGATTCTAAGGTCCCCTCATGATTCATAGAGGCTTCAATGTAAGAGTCAAGCATCTCTATTATCTTAATTACTTCTATAGCTACCCCAATGCGCCAATTCTTTAATTGATTTGTTTGTTGTCATTACCCAAACTTAATTCAATTCAACTCTTTTTAAAACAAATAGTTTTAATTTAGCTTCTTAAAGACGCGTTCTTTTCTTCCTGTGTTTTTATTTGAATTCTTTTATTTCTCCGGATTCTCCAATATTCTCTGATTTATATTTTTCTTCCCGTTGTTTGTTGCCGTTTCCCAAACTTAGTTCAGTTCAAATTTTTTCTGATTATCAAACGTGTATTTTTTCCCATGTTAGTGTTGAAAAAGAGTATTTGGCAGAAAACCTCGGCATATTGTGTCTTCAGTAAGTGAGAATTAGAAGGAAAAAATGATACTTTTCTATAGACCTTTAGGAAGCAGATTTATGGGGCTTAAGGGATATAGAGCAAAAAAATCAAGCCATAGTTTCTTTAGTCAAATCTAAAAAATAATACCCAGGTGCACACCCTCAGGATTCCCTCAGTATGAGTGTAAAGTTTCACGTCTCTAGGTTCTGTCCTCTTGAAGCTGTAGCGGTCACACACACACACTCAGACGCTTGTATGCACACGTGCGTGTCTGTGATTTCTATTTGTAATAGAAGGAACCACTTCTTTTCTATATGGTTTGTCGCTAGCTTGCCTCATTAAAAAGATGCGCACGCACGTGGATAAGATAAATAATACCCAGGTGCACACCCTTAGGGTTCACTTAATATGGGTGCAAAATTTCGGGTTTCTAGATTCTTTCCTCTTGAAGTGGTAGCGGTCAAACACACACACTCAGACACATGCATGCACATGTGCGTGTCTGTGATTTCTATTTGTAATAGAAGGAACCACTTCTTTTCTATATGGTTTGTCGCTAGCTTGCCTCGTTAAAAAGATGCGCACGCGCATGTGCACACGCACGTAGATAAGATAAATAATACCCAGGTGAACACCCTCAGGGTCCACTTAGTATGGGTGCAAAATTTCAGGTTTCTAGGTTCTTTCCTCTTGAAGCTGTAGCAGTCACACACACACACACACACTTAGATACATCATTGCACACGTGCGTGTTTGTGATTTATATTTGTAATAGAAGGAACCACTTCTTTTCTATATGGTTTTTCGCTAGCTTGCCTCATTAAAAAGATGCGCACGCACGTGGATAAGATAAATAATACCCAGGTGCACACCCTTAGGGTTCACTTAATATGGGTGCAAAATTTCGGGTTTCTAGATTCTTTCCTCTTGAAGCTGTAGCGGTCAAACACACACACTCAGACACGTGCATGCACACGTGCGTGTCTGTGATTTCTATTTGTAATAGAATGAACCACTTCTTTTCTATATGGTTTTTCGCTAGCTTGCCTCATTAAAAAGATGCGCACGCGCATGTGCGCACGCACGTGGATAAGATAAGTAATAATACCCAGGTGCACACACTAAAGGTCCACTTAATATTTTGTAATATAAGGAATCACTTCTTTTCTATGTAGTTTTTCGCTAGCTTGTCTCATTAAAAAAAAAATGCGCACGTGAATGCGCGCACGCACGTCGATAAGTAATAATACACATGTGCATACCCTCAGGGTCCACATAGTGTGGGTAAAAATGTTCAGGTTTCTAGGTTCTTTCCTTTTGGAGTTATTGCGATCACACACACACACACAAAGACCCACATTCACGCCCTTTTATTATTATAGATATGTATTCTAAAATCTCATAATGTAAATAATATTGCTAATATTGAAAGTGTTCTTTTGGAAATTGTTTGCTAACATTAAGAAAAAGCAGATGTCCATCAATTTTCAAAGATTTAACAACCGATTTTATTATTTGGAAATCACCTGCAACTTCAGTAATAATGACAATTTCAACTTATTACTCGAAAGTTGTCCATCAGATGTTACTCAAATTTGGTACGAAAGTTTAGTGTCTCCCTAAGATACAAATGATTAATTTTTGGTGGATGTAGCTCAAAGGGCAAGATCACAATGAAATCAACCACTTTCTTTATAATGTTAGCAAATCTAAATTTTCAAAAATAGTCAAAACTTGAGATAGAAAGAAGATCTTGGCACCTATATTTGATGTACGTTATATAGTGGTTGCTACAAAAGTCAAAAACATTGCAGGGCGGGGGTTGCATTCTATCAGTGGCTTTCTAGTTTATACATACATATATTTAGTGGGCTTCAAAGCTTGGACTCTGGTCAATCAAAGCCGTAGGGTTTTCAGGTTGCCTACTTTTGAGCAAACTGGATGTATGAAGTAAGTCACATGATTACTCTCCAGCGTAGCATTTTATGTTTCGATCTTTCACAAGACGTTAGAAAGAGACAAAAACACATAAGAAAAATAAATCCACTTTGTCGGCCATATCCATTGCCGATAACGTGTTTGGCTCAATACAGAGCTCATCAGGTGAGTTGGGATACAAAAAATATAGTAGTAATCGGAACATAACACGAAAACACCCACTTCTATAGACTAAATTATATTGGATATATTTTTGGACTTGTGACTGTGGGCTTACAAAAGAGTTGTTGTTATTGTTTTCTTTAGCCTAAAACTGCACAATGGACTGTATGCGGATCTGTCCAACTAGAGGAATCGAACTCCAGATTTTTGCGTTGTATTACTGAAGGTGAACATAAGCATCCAATACGTCAAACAATAATAATTACGATAATTAAGTTTTGGTTATTATTGCAATAACGTTTGTTATGAATTGATGATCTTTATATCTCAAACATTAGAAAGCACCATAACCCACTTGTCTTTCCAGTTTTGAGGCACATTTATTAGAAGTGAAGTAATAATATATATATGAATAATATTAGGCAAGAGTTAAATATTTTACATAATGTCCTTCAAGTTTTTTGTTTATGTATTAATCAAAACGCAACTCATCAAGACGGATAATCATTAAGAGAAACACAAATCTCAAGTAAACGTGATCCAACAACCACAATTTTATCAGCTGCTAACAAACCACTATTTTATTTTTGCACATCTCCGAATCTTTGGACACGAATAAACCCGACACTCAGTACTTGAGATATTTACGTCATTACGACTGACCCAATTCTTTTCACTTCAGTGAAATCCAACTATCTGTTCTCGAGAGAAAGACTATATTATAACTAAGCCCAGCAAAGCCAGGTAAGGCTTAAAGAAGGTTGCAGGCTTATCAGTAGTAATCGGCTTGCACTATGCACTCAAAGCTCAAGACCAAAAATAGTTTGTTCTTTATTATCTATCCTCTTATCTTGAGTTGGAGTTTAGTGCTGTAGAGTATACGTTCTATCATGGACTTTAATGTCAGCAAGTTAAGTATTAACATAAAAAGAAGGAGACGAAATATATATATAAAAAATACATAGACATTAATAACAACACATTCGCGAACACAAAAATAAACTATTAAGCAGTTAAGGTTACTTGGCGGATTTTATTACATACACATAATTTACCACTCTCTCTCTCTCTTAAGATCTTTTCGTTGGGTAACATTCAGCAAACAACACGAATATTTCTGCAGGATAAAATATTGAAAAAATAAATAAATTTGTTCTAATATTTTTATACCTCTATAAGATCAGCCCATTTATCAATCGATTGTATTACAGATAGTTAAATTTTTAGAGAGAACATGAAAGAATGGCAGGGCTTGCTAAAATTATGAATAAGTACAATAACAATAACTGCAAGTCTGATACGAAGCTTTTAGGTAATGTACGCCTACAGGTTATTTTGAAGATAAATGGATAAGTTTATGTTTATCACTTAGAATAATTCATTCATTCAATATTATCAGATGAATAAAACCTAATTGCAGTGAAAAGGTTCAATTTTGATTTTAGAATATTTGTAATATAAATGATAAGGTAATGTACAAGTCTTCTGGAAACGACATCGCTAAAAGTATTATATGGCCATTAAATAATCCAGAATAATTTACAATTGTACCATATTTTTACAATATATTCTTTAGATTCCAGTCAAAGGGCAGTTAGATCGCTATCATCTTCTCTAAAAATTTAGCATGTAGTAACTAATTACACCATATCAGTTAATATACAGTTACTAAACAGAATACTGCTGTAGTTCCACAAAATCTGAATATAGTGGAAATTGTTTGTTTGTTTAAAGTTAAGCACAAAGCTACAAAATGGGCTATCTGTGCTCTGCCCACCACGGGTATCGAAACCCGGTTTCTAGCGTTGTAAGTCCGTACCCATACCACTGGGGGACAATAGTGAAAATAACTTTATGAGAGAAAAAAGTAGTCAACATTTTGGTCCAACGACTAAGGCTAATTTGACTAAGGCTAACGAGCTGTGCTAATTTGGGCAAAACAATGACCACACTTTCTGATTCATAGTTAAATTAACTATGTGTAGCATATATCTTTTAGACAGTTAACAATATTTCTAAGTTTAAGAATAGTCGTTAAAAAAATAAAAGGAACCTGGGCGATATGTATTATTTCTACTCATTTTTTTTTTTTTTTGTAGATGTAAACTGCAAATTTATTTGATCGGATGCTGGGAAAGGTGTGTTTCGAAATCAAGAATTCTATTTTAAAGTAGGTACCTACATATTGATTTCTGTGAAGATACATTTGCGTTTTATCTTCTTCCTTGTTATACAGTTCATAACAATACGTCTCGCACGAAAGTATTCTTGTTTTCGTATTTCAATGTAGAAACACCTTCCTTTTAGCAAAGGCTGGTATATAAAGAATAACATTAAAGCCAGTTTCATGGAGGCTATATATGTCACTAAAAAAAACAACAAAAAGCGACAATCTGCTAAACGTTCATTGGCAGATAAAACAGGTGGTTGATCAATATCTAAAGACCATATCTACTATTCCATATGCCGTGCTTTTCAGAATGATTTAACATAACCTTATAAAGTAAGAGGCAAAATATGTTCAAGAAACATATGTAAATAATAATAATAACTACACAGCGTTTTTCAATAGATCCACAAAAAGATCTAAAACGAAAAAATATATTGTAATTAAATAGGCCAAAAAATTGTGTAAAAATTAAAAAATATATATTTTTTAATTAGACAAGCTAATAGAATGGACTGAAAACGAAACAAAAATATTGTAATTAAACAGACCAATAGCATGGTTTGAAAATGAAACAAAAATACTGTAATTAAACAGGCCAGAATTGAAATAATAATAATAATATTACTAAACATTTTTGAACATAATCTTAAACAATATTAAGCAGGTAGATAACAATATCTAGAAAATTATAAAATGAATTCACCAAATTTTCCTCTGAAAATGATTAGGCCAACCTTGTAAAAGTACCTGGTCTAGGTTTCGGGTTTTGAAAATTGAGATTTATGTACTTTTTATCCTATGCGTTTCCCTTTTGTTTGAATGTCGTGCAAGACATAATTAAATAATAATACTGAATTGGTCAGTATAAAAGTCTAAAAATGATAAATAACAGACGATGCCAGTGAGCAGATCCATCGTATCACAACTTAAAAAAAAACAAGTATTTTTACTAATAAAACCATAGCACGGTCTGAAAAAAAAACTCAACATAACAAATATGAATATTATTAAATAATTTCGAAACATGATAACAAATAAATAAAGTTGTTTAGTTAATCTGTACCGTGTGAGGCCTTTAAAAGGTCACATGATAAAATATTAGTCATTCAGAAAGTATTAAAAGTTGTAAAACGATATTTCAGTCACATCATACAGGACTAGAAAAAAATATGGCAAACTTTGTTTGTTTGTAATTAAGCACAAAGCTACACAATGGGCTATCTGTGCTCTGCCTACCACGGGTATCGAAACCCGGATTCTAGCGTTGTAAGTCCGTAGACATACCGCTGTGCCACTGGGGGGCTATATGGCAAAGTGCTTCATCTAGAAAGGGAAAACACATATAAACGTAGCTATTGACTACAGATATTAATTTATTTAGTAAGGATGCCCACTGGTCATTCTGTTTATTTATTGTTAAATACAAAACTACATAATGGGCTATTTGTTTTCAGCCCACTGTGGGTATCGAAACCCGATTTTTAGCGTTATACGCACTCACACCTACCACTACGCCACAGGGGGACAAGACATTCTACCCCATGAGTTTACTCTAGTTTTGTTGTCCTTAAATTATTCATGACTTTTGATCTAACAATTTTCCAAACTGTAGAAAGGCAAACAAAAGACGCAAGTAATGACTGAAATAGTCAAGTATTTCACCCTTTCAAAACCAGTATAGAATCAGATATATTTAACTAAGTGCTTCTACGTTGTCGTGCAAGTGTTCTGTATGTACTTCTGACATTCTAGTTAAACATTTACCAATCCTTTACTCAGGCAAAGCCTGCATATGACAACGACTAGACTCATATCCCTTTGGCTATGTGTTTGAAATCTCAAGGGATGGCGCTGATACTTGTACAAATTTCTTCCCTATAAATGGCATATGGAATAGTCGGTGACATATGCAGCATTGGCTTATAGTGTACAGCACTTTAACGTTTTATCTGAATTTTGGGCAGTGAATCAGAATTCCCATTGTTTTGTGCTGTGTGGTTCTAAAAATAATTCATTCTGACTTTGTGTATAAAGATTTTGTTTATTTTGTCACGTGTGTTTCTTTCCTTTGCTGTCTGGGTTCGACTTATTATCTGCGTAACACTTCGGAACCTGTGTTTGCGGATATTTTTGAATATATCTGAAGGATGTCAATGTACCCGAATACCAAATGCATATAAAAACAAGTGAGAAAATATTTGGCGCAAAGTAACTTTGACATTATAAACTTATAACGTGATCAATATTAAATATCGAAGATACTTTCCTGTACCTTAAAAAAAAATTAGGCTTTGTGGGAATTTATTATTCATTTCGCACTTCCGGCCCAAAACTCGTTCAACTTAAATAAATAATTTCTATGTTAAACATTCTACTACTATAAACAAGAGTTATCGAAACTACCAGGCTTATGCAAGCTTTGGAGGATTTCGAACTTTGTATCTTAGGTACATGTACATTGAATTGGTTCGTTACAGCCCCTGTATATCAGTACCAGCTTTATACTCTGTAACTGTACCTTGTGTCTGAAGACCCGAATAGCAACAGTTAAAGGGGCCACACTAAAAAGCCTACACATATTTAAGAATTACGGCAAATAAGTTATTTTACAACAACAATAATTTCCTCGAAAAATTTTCTACTTTTTGTACTCTAGCGTATTTTTTTACACGTTAGTTTTTAAAAAATTCAATTTAAAAATACATTAATTCATATTAATATGTTGATATTACGTATTTTGATTCGTAAAATTTAGATAATAAACGTCTATTGAGAAAGTGGGACATATTTGTTTGTTGTTAAGCGCAAAGTTGCACAATGGGCTATCTGGGCTGTGCCCACCATGGGTATCGAAACCCAGTTTTTAGCATTATAAGTCCGTGGATTTACCGTTGAGCCACTGGAGGGGGCGAGAGCAGGAAAGTGATTCATCGATTTACTAAGATAATCGTATTCATCAACATACATACTGGGTTTCGAAATGGAATTCGCATTGTTCTCAGTCAACTATTCTTTTAAAACTATGCTATAAGTTACATCTTATTTTTCAAACCTCTCACTCAATTTTATCATTGTAAAAGAATAGTATGCACAATTAACTAAAGTGGTTTGAATATGTACTTGTAGTTCCTTTCTAATTCATGGGTCTTGTAAAATTTAGATTCTAACAATACAAGCATAACTAGTTTATCTTACGTACCGATGGAACTTTTCCCCTCAGATGGTATTTGAGAAACTCTTGTAAAATGATGGAATTCGACCTCTGTAAAACTATTAATGGATGACTAACACAGCTAAAATATCAAAGTTCTTATGGTTGATCCAATGTAATAACTTGGAGTTATGATAATATTGATATCCCACGGATTATTTATCATCAAAGGGTGATTCGAAATGCTTGGTATATACTAGTGGTATATACTAGTGAAACTGAAGGGAAGGATTCATTGTGCTGATATTACTTCCCATAATTTTATTATTCCCACGAGCTAAAATACTTACCTTTTTTTTAGTATTCTGTTATTCTGAAGGGAAGGATTCATTGTGCTGATATTACTTCCCATAATTTCTATTATTCCCATGAGCTAAAATACTTACCTTTTTTTTAGTATTCTGTTATTCTATATGTGCCCTTTAAATCAAACAATGTGTCACGCACTGAGGAAATCATGAAACAAATGAATTTAAAAAAATGACAGAAGTTAATCAACTGTTTACTTACAGTTGGTGTTTACAGTTTTAAAAAGGCCATCTTCAAAGAGAAGTTTCTCAAACTGTTGTTTTTTTTCTTCTTGTTTTTCTTCATCTCAGAACATTAAGATAACGCTTTGTTCACGGTAATCCATTAGCTAGTGGTGAGTTTGATGTTTCTGTGCACTGTGTTGGAAAAAATGTAAGGAGGCTTAATCATACATTATTAGAAGGATTTTGGTAATACAGTGACGTATCACCGCAGAAGTGAGGTGTGGAGCAAGACGACATATTTCGTACATAGATATTTGGTTCACAGCGATTGTTTGTTTGTTTGTTTTTGAATTTCGCGCAAACTACACGAGGGCTATCTGCGCTAGCCGTCCCTAATTTAGCAGTGTAAGACTAGAGGGAAGGCAGCTAGTCATCACCACCCACCGCCAACTCTTGGGCTACTCTTTTACCAACGAATAGTGGGATTTACCGTCACATTATAACGCCCCCACGGCTGAAAGGGCAAGCATGTTTGGTGTGACGGGGATTCGAACCCGCGACCCTCAGATTGCGAGTCGAGTGCCTTAACCACCTGGTTCACAGCGAATTCCCGACCATTTAACAGTGCAATGGCACTACGGTTACACTTAGAGCTGGATATCTGCATATAGGGATGGCAAAGAGATGCAAAGCCTGGGGCACATCAATTTCAAATTCAACTCTCCATAACACAGTGAACAGAATCGATTAAGAAAGGAAAACATACATATAGGATAATGTAAAACCTTTTAAACAGAATTCTACCCCAAGAAATGTTTGATTTGCTATCGATCACGAGGTAATAAGAACTTTCCAATATGAAACAAAGCGTTGCTCGCTGGGATTTAGGGTTGCTGCGGGTTTCACAAATATAATAGGAAATTTAAGCAATGTGCGCAAAAACGAACTATAGTTTCTATCAAAAAAATATTGATATCATTATACAATATGAATGTTTTTGTACTCTGTGAACAGAATAACAAGAAGGTATGGTTATGTCAAGATAAGACATTAAGTCATACGTCTAAGTCTACGGTGGCATTTCTATAAACCATGAAAAAAAAACGGTGTTAATACCGTTTCCGTTCTCCAACATACCAGTATTAATCACCTGACTGTGCACTCAATCTTTGTGTTTTTGAAAAGCTTTGTCCACATACATGATCAAGGGTGAGTAACAAGGTTGTCAAGATCTATAATCCAAAACTGCCCACTCCATATTGCAGTACCAATAACTTAGAACAATAGTGCATAATCACTGCCATAAGACTGGACACCATTAGGGATGTATGAATTAGTTCCCAAGGCAATGCAAGAGGCGGAACATAATTCTTATAAATGGCTGTTAACCATCTATAAAGTCAGAAGAATGATACCACATAAGAATTCGATATAAATGGATTTAAGTGAAGGATGCACTGTCAGGCACTGAAGGACGGTTACAAACGTTTGTGGTGCGCAACACATAGGTGGTGTTTAGGTGAAGCACAAAGATTCCCATAACACTATGTCAGTGAGCAATCTAGGCTTAGTTGGGAGCCGAACTGTATATGAGCTGCAATGGATTACCATGCTATTGTGGTATCCTATGAAAGAAAAGTAACTGAGAAAATATTCAACAGTGTGGATTGGGTTCTCCAACCCAAATAAACACTGCCAAGGTACAATTACATTCATAAGTCTGATAAGAGAATCAACATTCATTGTTCACGGTTTACTGGTCAGAGCTGGAAAGGCCAAAACTCGTTTGGCACAATATAATTCCATAAAAATGTATTATATGTCCAAAGTTTCATCACTATCACCTTCTGAAATACCCATTTAATTTTCCTGCGACGATTGAACGGGAGGTATGAAAAGAAGCCTTATCTGGGTGACTCCATACCCAATTGGTCTCGTTTCCATACAAAACCGATATTTTTGTGTGGTACACAGGGTTCGGAACATTCGTTTAATAGAAACCATCTTGACCTTTGTATCCATGCTCCTGATTCCTAACTTGCCCATAACACAGTATCCAGCAATAATTATAAATTCCTTCGAAAAACTTTTGGAAACACGTTTCATCCATTAACCAGTATAAAATTGCACTAGTCTTGTTACAGTTACCAAATTACGCATACGCTTCTTTGTGTCTCCACGTACTGTCTCTCCTCCTCCACCCCCCATCCCCGGATAGGTACCATTCATAGGGTATTTTACGGTTGTTTTCCTTTCATGTTTCTAAACTGAAACATATGATTAGAATTAAGGTTTATTTTTCTCCTCTAGTACTGTAACAGTGATAAGTTAATACTACATAACAGTTTTCTGTATAAAGCAGGAGTATCGTGTGTTCGCCCTTCACGCTTACAGTTTTCGACGTATATCAACCAAACTTGGCATGAATCCTCAGGTTCCATCGAAAAGTGTTATAGAAGGTCGGAATTCGGATCTGAACTCCCATGACACCTTTCACGTGCACAGTTTTGACCGATTTCAACCAAACCTGGACATTTTTCTTATGTCTCCAAGGAAACACCCAAAGGGTTAAAGCACCCAAATCTGATCCTGTATATCACCACAGAGGCCTTATGTGTTCCCAGTGTTATATGATTTATAATCGAAGGCAACTTTAGAGCAGCCTGGAGAGTGATATAAAGAACTGAGGTTTGGATCAGGTTCCCCTATGTCATTCCAATGCGTTAAACAGGTACGTCAGCTAGATATCATGTAAATATATAACATCCTATAAAAATTTCGTTGGTAGATAATACCACAAAAACGCCTGATGTAACTTACATTTGTATCATCTGAACTTTATTTTTCGTAAATACTTTGAGAACACAAAGGGCTGCTTGTTACTTTTGTTGTTCACAACTAGCATTCATTTTTGAAAACCTTGTGTTTTAGGATACTTCAAATGTAGAAATGAGTTTCTTGAATTACGTCTTTGACACGTTAAGTTTCTTGAGACAACGATTTTAAGTAACAGTATCAATATGTATAGAAAGAAGTGGGTCTAACGAATAATTTCAACCAAATTCTAAAATGAAAATGGTTAAAAATAGTGTCAGTATATATTTTAAAAAAGTTTTAGTCTAAAAAAGCATTTCAATCAATTTATTTAAAAGACCATGTGTTTAACAATAATCGATAATTCAGCTTCAATACCTTCAGAAAAATCAGTTTAAATAAATGTTACTAACTGAAATTGTGCTTTTTTTTTCAGTCTTGGAATTTATATGTTAGATAAACTAATGAAGGATAATGTAACATGCACGTAAAAAACTCCTGAATGTTTGGAATTTCTGATAAAACTGAAACCCGAGGACAGCGAGTTAATCAAGTGATAGTGGTAGAACATAGTGTTGGAAAATAAGTCATCAGTATGAGGAAAGTAGCTAGCCATACACACAAAACACAAAATAAACTCAAAAACGTATAAAACAGAAACAGTATAATATGTGCATATCAAAGTGTCAAGACTAGAAATGTTCTGAGAAAGTGGATCTAATTAGTCAGTTGTGACCCTTAGAACATGCTCTGCAAGTTCATGAAAATAATTAATGAAACAGTTTGATTAGAAATGAGTTAGAGCTCAAATTCATGACACATCAACATATGTTTAATGCGTAGTACCTTCGTGATCGAACATTTTGTTCGATCTTATAAACACATCATTTTCCAAGCACACGACCTCCGATGTTATCTGCTAAGCTTCCAGAATATTATCTTAAAGTGGTGTAAAAAGCTCGTTTTGTGTTCTTATGCAGCCTTTAAATCCGTAAAGAAAAGTGTAGCTACACACAAAGAGTCTGAGCTAACAATTCAGTACATTTGGGTAAAAAGATCTAGCTCGTATTCTAACTTAACTTACCTTATAAGTAGTTCTTCACTGAGAAAACTTTAAATGGTCATCTATGTATATATATATATATTTAAAGTGTATAGAGGAAAACAAGACATGGCTTTGTTAGGCTTTAAGCCATTCGTATGTGGCACTGTATTTACGTACAAATTGCTATACTGGTGTAACACCAGATGTTATTTTCAGCAGACTATTTCCCAACCATAGCCTCAGAGAACAGTTTCCACCTCAATTTTTTTTTATTTGAAAACCTTTAATCATACCGAATCCGGCAATAGTGAAGTTTATCTTCACCTGATGCCTACAAACTAGATAACAATTTTCAGCTTCACATGACGTGTGCACTGTGCAGCACGGTGTAATCATAATGTAATTTTCGTAGTGTGTGTGAGACAGGTGTAAACAAACCATGCTTTGCTGTATTAAAAAATACAATATCATTGGTGGATGCATATTTTTTCTGCTTTTGACAACCAAAGAATAACAGGAGGAAAATGCTAATATTTTGTCATTTTACACTCTAAAGTAAAAACAAAAAGTTCACAATTCCATTGAAACTTACACTGCTGTGGTTTTCATGGAAACGAAACAGTAATAGCTACACAGCTGTAATTAGAAAGTGGACCAACTGTTCACTCACAATCGCAGCCTCGTCACCTTGACCAATACTGTCGGTTTTGGGGCATATCTAGGCAAAGAACACACAAACACAAAAAAAGTCAAATATGATATATATTAACTTTCCATACTAAGAAATGGTTGCACTAGAAATAAATATAGTAAGAAAAATGCAGAAATGTTGAAAAACATTCTTTTTATTTGAAGTGTCTAAGATTAATTTGATTAATTTGAAAGCACTCCAGAATTAAAATAACTTAATAGTTATTTTTTAAAACTAGTTAAAGAAATTAAGTAATGTGTGTCTGTCGTCTTTCCTTGATTTTAGTTTTAATTGCTTAAGTTTGTTTGTTTGTAATTAAGCACAAAGCTACACAATGGGCTATCTGTGCTTTGCCCACCACGGGTATAGAAACCCGGATTCTAGCGTTGTAAGTCCGCAGACATCCCGCTGTCCCACTGGGGGCAATTGCTTAAGAAACATTTGATCAGATTAGAGCAGTTAGTTCATACTGCCAGATTTTGTCTCACTAAAATAAAAAAAAAAACAGAACAAAGTCGTTTATTATTTTTTATTATCACCAATGTTATGGCTTAAAATGATGCTGGTTTTCTTGTAAACGCTTTTACAACCTTTTGTCTACAACACATTTACAGTTAAAATTGTTTTAGAGCTTCTAAAAATATGAAACATTTTAAATTTGATTATACTGTTGTCTGTGCCACTTTTGATATCGAGTCTTTGTTGTTGTTTTTTTGTTATATCTCATAGTCCTTGCGGACCGTTGAGCCGATGGCAGATCTCGCTCTGCCATCGTTTCTAAAGCTGTTTCTTACGTCAAGGATGCAACCCACTTGACAGCCTTCCCTCTTCGAAAGGACGAGCATGTTCGGTGTGACGGGGATTCGAACCCGCGACCCTCAGATTGCGAGTCGAGCGCCTTAACCACTTGGCCATGCCGGGCCCAAGTCTTTGTAGGAACATCAATAATCCAAAGTCTGGTCTTTAGTGAGAGCGAAGTAATAACTGGTTGTAAATCTAAATTTGTTAAACTTTTAGAATTGACCAGTAAATATTCACTCTTTGTTTCTTCTGTTGTCGTTCATAAATAAACTGATGGTGTATGGGCTCCGACCCTATAGTATCTCAGCGGTAAGTCTGAAGGCTTGTAACGTTAAAACCGGGTTTCGATTACCATGGTCGGGACAATATCTAGCCCATTGTGTAGCTCTTTGTTCTTAACAACAAACGTACGAAGGTATGAGCTCAACACCGCCCCCTACAGTCTGTTTGTGTGTGTGTGTGTGTGGTATTATAAAAATAATTTACATAATCCTGAAACTTATAGACTTCTGATTATCTCAGATGTGTTGAGGATAATTTTTAAACGTAAACCAGATATTTGAAGTTTGTGCAATATTTAAGAAAAGCAACGCCCTTGTATTAATTGCATAGTTAAAAGCAACGAATTTCTTATTTACCGAGTTTAAAACCAGACAATAAATATCTTGGATACTACTTTGTGTTGTATTGTTTCAAAAGATACGTTTTTCTATTCTAAATTATCATTTAATAGATTTGTACTTTTTAATTTTAAAAATTAAATGTTTAGGTGTCGTCCGTCATCATGTTTAGAATATCGCTAATGAGTTCTATGGTTTTCGTTAAACAAAAAATGTAAAGTCTTTCTGCAGTCAAGAGCTATTTAACCAAACTTTATGTCCCTTCTTGTTAAAAAGTTTAAGGTACTCACGTTCTTCTATTCACTATCTAAAGTTAGAAAAGAAAACCAAACAGACTTTGTAGACATTTTTTTTTTCACGAATTGCTCTTAGTTTTGTGTTTAAATTTACTTTTGGTTTAAGTGATTTTTTATGATTTCAAAACAGAATTCAGCGCCACTGTGTAGTTTATAATTTCACGTGTTCTCGCTGTGGGCGTAGTACGTGGGCTAAGCTGTTTGATGTCTCCACACCCATATAAAACAGCATTTGAGGCTTGATGCAGGGAATTAGTCTAGTTTCTTCTACCAACGTTTCGTTATCAATTATGAATGAGAAACTAGAAATCTAAAATTTTGCCTGAAGTACCGTTTTTTAGAACTGGACAATAAATATCTTAGATACGCCTTTGCTTTATTTTCTTTCCATAGATATAATTCTATGCTGCTTTAAACGTTCATTGAATTTGAAATTAACTTTTCTTGATCATCAACTGAAACTTAAATTTAATGTAAACTAGTCGGTTATAAGTTACAGTGATTTTTGTAACCAATACGTGACGTTACAGGTTAGCAATACCTTGTTTATTGAGTCCAGTGAACTTGAATTATTTACGTAATATTAATGCATTTAATGCATGTTAAAAAAACATTTTTTAGTTATACTTTATGGCAAAGCTACTAGGGCTATCTGCCGCATTCTCTAATTATGAACTAGTGACTACAGTGAAGGCAGTCAGTCAGCCAGCAGCACGCTAAGAATTGACTGTCACCTTCATAACGCACTCGCAGCTTACATTTGGGAGAATATTTTATGTTATCACGCGGATTCGAACCTATTCATTAGTTCCCAAATCCAGAGCACGACTACAGGGCCAACCCTTGCACTTTAAATATTTTCAACAGTATTGCTTGTTTTGTTGAATTTCGTGCAAAGCTACAGAAGGGCTATCTGCACTAGATGCCCCCTATTTGAAATGATAGACTAGAGGGTAGGCAGCTAGTTAACAAACTCTTGGGCTAATCTTGTCAGACCGTATAGTGAGATTTAGCCGTCGCTCTTATAACGCACACATGGTCCCAAAACCCGGCACACTAACAATTGGGCCAAACTAGGCCCAACAATATTAAGAATAACTTACAACAACTGTTCAAATATATTCAAACATTATATTAATTTGTATCAATGTTTCTTAACTTTCAGTTTATAATTAACAAACCACAAACAGGTTTTGAATATATGCATGCGGAAAATGATGTTTCTTTAATTTAATTTAAGTTGCACACAACTTTTATTATATTGCCTATACAATTAATTACGAGTAGCCCCTCAGTGGCACAGCGGTATGTCTGCGGACTTGCAACGCTAGAATCCGGGTTTCGATACCCGTGGTGGGCAGAGCACAGATAGCCCATTGTGTAGCTTTGTGCTTAATTACAAATAAACAAATAAATAAACAGTTACGAGTAATAAAATGTATGTGTTTTTTGTGAAATTGTTGTTTTTATTTCTTGCGTAAAAGGTTATTTCAATTATCTCTTTACAATTTCACACAGTGAAAACAAGTAAAAGGCTAATGACGAATTTATAATAGTAATATTAATTTCTACAAAAAAGCTACACTTTTAAATTGCCTAAGAGCTTGGTGCAGGAAATGATCTTAATGAATTATTTCAATCTTGATTTTTCTTTCAATCTGAAGTCAATCATGAAATTCTTATGCCATGTTGTTTGTAACAATATCAGACAAAAAAAAAGTGTTTATTGTTATTTTTTATCCATAAACACATTCTATATTCTATATACTGCTGCAAATTGTGTTTATTGGTTAATGGAAATATTATGACAGCGTGACAATAGCTAAAACGTTTATGCCAAGACAACTCTTTCATCTGAACATACTTCTTTTCCTTGATGTTTCTCAACGTGTCAGTACATCCGGATATCTATATGGGTATAACGTAAACAATAAACACAGAAAGAAAAATAGCACGAATACAAAAGTATTTAAGTGCAAAAATGAGAGATTGAAATTATTGCTAAATCATTGTGATTAAGCAATATATACGGCTAAAGAAATATGAAAATGAAATGCTTGAAACCATCTTTATTTGTTCCGACTACTTTTCTCAAGTCTTTTACTAACCGCGTTCCACGTGTGTGCAAATTACTACGATAACAGAACAGCCTTTAACAATCAAAACCTCGCACTGCAACTACGTCCGCTTACAGTTACCATATGAATTCATATTTTACATGCAAGCCTTGGATGCTAGGGCAAGGTTAAAAGTCAGCCACCAGTACATAAAAAATTTATCGTAGCTGGCCGTGAAGTTACAGGACAAAGCCACTTATATTTATTACATGTCCTGCTGTTCGTTTTAGTGAGTGCTCATTGCACTTGAGGATTAGGCGTAGACTCGCATACGTGGTCTAACTATAAAAGAATGCGCGAATTCTTAGGGCTACTGAATGAATGGAATCGCAGCCCTCACTAACAGGGTGGGACAGGAGATGAAAGACCGGGGAGCAGCTATAAAATTCTAACTCTTTTAAAAAGAGTAATTGATTGTTAATAAAAATGCAAAAAACGGCACTTGCTGGTGAATTACTATAGTTTCAAGTTTTGATTTTCGCTTTCTCAGTGCAAAGCTACACAGTGGGCTATTTGCACTCTTTCTACAGCGGAGAATCGAACCCCGGATTTTAGAGTTGTAAGCCCGTGAACTAGCCCCTGACCCATTTTGGAACTTCCATGGATGTTGATTTTTACATAACCATGATTACACTCTGAATTTCTGCAAATTTGAACTTTTGGGGACACTGACGACTGGGGGAATCTGATTTTTTTTATGTCAACCATGTTCATTGAGTTCAAAGGTGAAATAGCGGTTTTCTCTGATAACTTTACATAACTCTCTATTTCCCACCCTATTTAAAGAGCACTTAACTACCGAGTCAAAATTTGGGGGGGCACGTGTCTCCAGTGCACCCTTGTTTCGCCGCATATGCATGGAACTGAAGTTAGAGTGAAATTTATTGTGTGAATATAAGTGATTTCTTATGTACACAAAAATATCTTGGCATATTATATTTTTTCCTCAAATTTTTCTGTAAATGCAGTTAATATTCTGTGATTTGTAGAAAAAGCCAACGCAGGTTACACAGTAAAGAATGTGAAAACGAACGCTTTGTTACCAAAAATAAATATGAGCAAACAATATTATTTTAGTACTCCTCCTCGGTAGCTTAGCCGTAAGTCTGAGTGGGCGTAACAAGAAAATTTCGGGTTTTGATACCCGCGGTTGGCAGAACGCAATCTATTGTCTGGCTTTGCGCTTCACGACAAATAAACACTAATTTGAAATGGTGTTTTTAAGTGTTTTACACTCACAAAAAAGA
>NW_013665763.1:678272-700964 GCF_000517525.1 Limulus polyphemus
GTAGAGTGTATGTGTGTATATATATATATATATATATATATATCTAAAATAACTCAGTTAAGTTGAGGACTTATAACACTAAAAAATGGGGTTCGATACCTTCAGTGGGTACATCGCATATAGCTCATTGTGTAGCTGTGCGCTTAAAAATAGATTTGTGAAAAAATATTTATTTATTTTAATTGTTTATCTCCATGAGTATCATTTTGTTTTAATAAAGCATTATTTCACAATGACTGTGGTTTATTATAAAATATATTTTTTGTTAACGACATATAACTTTCAAACTTATTTGGAATCATTCCAATTTAAATGGATGTGTTTGTTTGTCCATGAACTAAAACTCACAATATGATTAATTGTTGTTGTTGTTTGTTTTTTTTCTGTTATTGGGGATAGGTAATTTTATATCAAGACCAAGAGGAGAAAGAAGAACACAACACCTACAGGGATGGGATAAGAATATAGGTCATCTTATTTATGGTCAGTCACTGTTATCAACTCTTCCAGAGCACAACATAAATATTCGTAACCCGAATCTAAAAAGATTGGTCTTTGCTTAAAGCATCCAGACTTCAAGTGGGGGTGGGCGGGTGATAAATCATGAAAGTGCGAGCATTGAGTTCATCCATATCATTAGTGTCACAATAAGTTGTTACTGATCGAGTAAAGAACAGAAGTTCCTGCTCAGCCAAGTGTGTGTGGTGGGGGGGGGGGTCTAGTCAGATTGAATGGTGTATGCCAAATGGGTGGCGTAGCTATATTGAAATTGAACTCCTGATCAATCCGAAATTGACAGTGACCAACCCATTTCTAGTAAATAGTAAAAGCTGCTGCTTTTAGATTCCAACTATTCTTTTCTTTACTCATCCATTAGTAATAATGAAAACCTTTAACCAATAAATAGTGGAAGAAGTCATCAACATAGTAGAAAAGATGGGTATGGATGAGATTCCCAAACCACTGCTCTACAACTTCGTTAGCACAGAGGTTGTTCTCAAATTGATAAATATCTAACTGAACTGATACCTCTCATTACTCTAATGACCGAGTATACAGGTTTAAAGGAAACAATGGAACTCATCTCGTCCACAGTATATAAACGGAGACACCAGCGCTTAGTCAAGGATGCCAGTTAAAGAGAAGCGTAGATGATGCTCCTGTGGTAAAAGGACTACTACCGGAAATAGAATAAGCATAAGATAATTGGTGCCACGGAGAAGCTCTACAAACAACCAAGGAGAAGCTGACTTGAGCTCACTATGACCTGCTCAAAGCCCGAGACATACTGTAGTTAGGCAGAAATCTTCATCGAAGAAAAATAGTTCACCCTATCTACAACGTCAACCTAAAGTAAACACATCAATTCTAAAAACAATATGTACACAGTTTTTTTCTTTATTATATGTATCTAAGAGGACCAGTAATATGTGCATATATTGTGTATTTATCCTTAGTTTCATTTGTTTGCCCCAATTTTTTCTCATGAAGTTTCAAGTTATACTTTTTGTAAGGATCTCCATTTCTTTAATTGTCAGGTATATCATTTTCTTGGTTATTTTTAAATAACTATTTCAGTTTGTTCCTTTTACATATATATATTTATTTAAGTTTGATATCTTTATTCTTACTTGTATATAAAGTACCCTATTCTATTTTAGATTCGATGTGTGTGTGTGTGTGTGTATAATAGCATTCATTTCATTTCTTTATCCATTTTGTATTTGTTATATTTTTGTAATTGGTTTTCTGCATTTTTGGATGCTCTAAAATTACCTTTAAATATTTAATTCATTTGTTATTTATTATAGTTTGGTTCATTTTTGTTTATATGAAACTTGTTGATTTATTTGATATTTATTGATTTTTTGGTTTGATTTTGTATTTGTGCTTGTATGTTTGTCTACGGTTCTGCTTCGTAATGATCAATACAGCTTAAAGGTTTAATTGGCAATAAGACGATGTTGATTCAGCTAAAGGATAATATAAGAAAGGAGAGGATGGTTGTGGTATCTAGTATCACAAACTACACCCTTCTGTAAATTTGTTTTGTAAAATTTTATAAAAACTTGTGTAACTTGGATTTTGTTCATGAAATCTACGACACCCTATTTAAAAGCATAACCTAAGGTATGCCCCACCTTCTTAGTTATTGCCAGTCTAGGTTGTCTCTGTTTTCTCGTTGAGCTTAGTGACCTTGCACCTTTGATCTTTTGGAATACCACAAGTGCAAAGACAGACTGACAAACTTGGACTGAAGGTACAACTTTCGACCTTCCCCCAGGCAAACAGAAAGTGAACTTCAGAGTAAATAGAAATAATAAAATTGATCTTAAAAATATATCTAGCATATCTATAACGTTAGTTATTATTTTGTTTGCTTCCGTGTTGTTAAGCACAAAACTACACGCTGGGCTATCTGTGCTGTACCCACCACGGATATCGAAACCCGGTTTTTAGTGTTATAAGCCTTCAGACTTACTGCTGAGACGATGGCGGGAGGGGTTATCAAAAGTATTTTGAACTTACAAGCAGGGGTACTTTCCAAAACAATTATCATAAACATTTAAAAAGCTTAAAACTTGGAATAACTTGGTTAAGTTTGTCTGTATAAATAATACGTTTGCGTTTGACTGTCCGGAACTTTCTCGCAAATTTCTGGATCAAAAGCTACAAATCTCATATCGTTAGAACTACTTTTGTCCGAGGAATCCGGATTGCCTATTGGCTTTTAAATTAAGAATCACATTACCTGTATTTTTCTAAGTCAAAACTTTTCAATGCAACGAGAATGGTACACGATGACACAATGTTGTTGTCATCACGTGACGACTGGCTTCGATTTCAGATTTTTTTTCACTTGCAAAGTATTTCAGACAAACAACATTTAACACGAATGTAATTAGCTATAAAAATGAACAATACATTAAATAAAATGTCTGTATGTCTTCTCGACTTATTTATGTCCGAAATACACATGCACAGTTCGTTCAAAACCATATGTTATCACTTTATGAACACACATTCAGACGTTTCTGCATATTCAGTTAAGTTTGCCTTCAATACAACTTTACATTTACTTTACTTTGCAATAACTTAGCTTCAATTCGTGCTATAAACACCTTTTAGCTATTTCTCTCTTTATTACGGGTTTTATTCTTCGTTTTTGTTTCAACTTGTAAAACCGTGTCATACAACACAAAAGTTATTATAAGTACCATTACTTTACTATACTGTTTACTTTACGTTTAATTTTATTAAATAAAGTTACGTCTACGTGAGTTTGTTTGTCTGACCGTGTAATTTTTTTAATAGACCAGGATTTAGCGATCTAACGTATAATGATAGAATAAGAAAAATTCAAACGAAGGGCATGAAAACTACCGCAAATGTTTTGCGGGTCGCGGCTAGCATGTATTATAACTATTAGTAATCCATATCTGGAACACATATAAGCATTGAAGTAGTAAGTGATCTACCTAAGAATTTGTCTTGATCTAAAATGTGCCTATATAGATAGGGTGACTAACTAAAGGAACAAAGCCATTCATTTGAAAAATGTGTTCGTAGTAATTTTTCTTCGTCAGACTATGTAAGAAAACACTACTGTCGGTTCTTTTCACACCGTACACTATAGATATTCGTTTCTACTGTTTTTGATGACCGTGTAACAAAATCGAGATAATTACTGTACGAGTAATATCAGTTTTACTGCCGGAAAAGTAACCTTCAAAACATGCCATTCAATACGTAGTGAACAAACAAACCCTTTCAAAACCCATCGGCCGCGTTTCTTTTTCTTCCTTTTTTTTTCTTTCTTTCTTTTTTTTTTTTTACAAAAAACTGACGTAAATAGATCAAAGGAGCAACTTCTTGTAGCTTCCCACTGACTTCTTTGTGTATAAGTTAGCCATAAGATACCAATGTAACTTAAGGTACTATATAAGTCATATTTCACGGTAACGATGTGTGATGGATTCTTTAAGAATGCGTCCTTATAGTTTTATATGCAACTTAATTCGATTTTACTGTTTGGTTTGTTATGGATTTCGCGCAAAGATTCACGAGGGATATCTGCTCTAGCCGTCCCTAATTTAGCAGTGTAAGATTAGAGGGAAGGCAGCTAGTCATCACCACCCACCGCCAGCTCTGGGGCTACTCTTTTACCAACGAATAGTGGGATTGACCACACATTATAACGCCCCCACGGCTAAAAGGGCGAGCATGTTTGGTGGGACGGTGATTCGAACCCACGACCCTCAGATTGCGAGTCGAGCACCTTAACCACCTGCTTATACCGGGCCCGATTTTGTATCCATCCAAAGTTTGGACTTAACTCATCTCGCCCCTTTGTCTCAGAAAAAGTGCAATTCCATCATTTGTGTTTTAGGTTCTTCGCATGTAAAACATACTTAAAGAAGCCCGTGTTAGAAGTGATTCAAGTAGACTATTTGTGTTGAAGAGTAAACAACAAACAGCAACGGTGTAATTGTTTCCTAGCTTTAAATACTTCAGTACCGATTTGTTTTAAACGTGATTTTGATAAATTTAGTATCTAAACTTCCCTTCAAGTGCTGATTAAATGTTCTTAATTTTGGTATTTTAATAGTAATTTAATATCTTACCTCAAATGCAATCTGTACGGATTCTTTTTTTAAACAACGTAAATTTTTGCATTTAGACTCTTGATTCTCACAGAATATAAAAGAAAAACAATTTTCCAAAGTTTATTTGTATATTGTAAAGCACAAAACAACACAATAGGCTGTCTGTGCTCTGCCCACTGCGGTATCGAAACCCGATTTTTAGCGCAATAGCCGAATGACCCATAGAAGTCAATTTTCTAAAAAGTCTAAATCCGAAAAATAACGGCTTAAGGGTTTTGGAGGATAGCAAGGATCTCAAAAGTAACTGAATCAATCAGCTTTAAAGTTAGCATTAAAATCTAAGAAAGCATTTAAAACAACAACCTAAATTCAAAGTTTGCAAAATGTCAAACTAGAGACTCCAAATGGAGCGTTAAGGCATTGAGGAAATCTCAAGATTGCATCTAGGGGCTTACATGAAAATTGAAATGGAAGTGTAAAGAATTATTTAAATTAAGCATCTTCGTTTAGTTTTAAGAAATTTTAAAATTTTACCCTCCATATCGACTCAAGGGGTATATATAGGAACTATCAGGATTGGCTATACTACGTAAAGAACCGTTCAAAGAAAAACGTACAAAATGTTTTTTACATAATTTGATATATTATTCTTAAACAACAACTTTAAGTTCTCAGTCATACGCAATTTTAAACGAATTCGTCCTCCTCCTCAAACGCACTTTCAAACATCATAACAAGTTCGTCGCTCTGCTCAAATGTGTATATTTGAATATTTCAACAACCGCTCTCTTATTCTGTTTGAACAATTTCCATTGTAATTTCATCACTCTCCTCAAGTGTGATATTAGTATTTGAATGAAGATTACTTTGTCATTCTTCTGAAATGCAGTTTTAAAATGTTTTCAATATATCATAATGTAGATACGATGATTCAACAAGAATCTGTTGCTCAGCTCAACGTAGTTTTCAATATTTCAATAGCAATTTCATCATTCAGTTGAAATTGCTACATCTTGTGATAAAAATATATTACAGTTTTAATCATTTTAATGGATTATTATTAACTGTTGAACAATGAAAGTTACTTATGTATACTAGAACTAACACGTAACCCATTAATAAATATAACTAATTTAATATACCATTCTAACTAAGTGTATGCAAAATCATAAAACTAAAAACTTAATGATGAGAACGCAATAAATTATCTGTTGGGTACCCTCGCTACTAATGATGTTTCGGCCGTAATCCCAGTAAAACATCACACGTATCGATCAGCTGAGGATATTTTGGTTCGTCAAAAAATCCAAATACTAAGAAGCTAATGACAGAAATTAACTTTAATAATAAATAATGTGTAATTTAAAAAGTATAACTAAAAACAAGAATATTAAATATACATATATATATATATAACACATTTTAATAATAACTGTTAATCAAACGAAAAAACGTTACGAAAGAAAGAGTAGAATATATTATGTTATTGATTTCGTCGCCTTTGGAATGTAGCGTTAAACATTTTAGCATCATCTATTTCGATGCTCTGTTAGAATACGTAGCTATGCACGAATTTTAACTAAACGCAAAAAAAAAAAAGAAACTCTTCCAATATATGGGCCTGATGTGGCCAAGTGGTTATAGCGTGCCCGGACTGTGAATTTCAAGAATTCAAAGCTCACGTACTTTTACTTCAGGGCCGTGAGTGCGTTATTAGAGTAATGAATAAGACCCATTATTTGGCCACATGAGAGGAACCCAGTTGTTTAGAGTGGGTGCTCCTGAATAGCGGTATTCACTCTAGTCTATCAATTCAAAATTTACGACGGCTAGGCGCAGGTAGCCCTTTGTGTAGCTTTGTACAAAAATTCCAAAACACTAGTTCGGTATATTTCACTTGATTAGTAAATAAATGAAGTTTTTGAATAATTGGGATAAAAGTGTTGTAAAGTACTTCGCGTATAATCTTGGGTTTGAATTGTGCTTGTTCTTAATTTCTATTTCTTCAAAAATATTGAAAAAAAAGTGGAATATCTTTTGCAAAAAGTTACTACCGTTTTTAGTGTAACTATGATGTAATTTATCAACTGTAGATATTTTCAGGACAAAAAATGTATACAGCTATGAAAGAAAGCTTTTATTAATGGTTTGGATGTGTGACTATAATAGTTAATCATACATATGGTAATGCAAACATTTCGGAAGAAATAAAGACACTTAAATACGCTGTAAAAATGGCTTTTCCTTTTAGAATTATGTAATTAATAACAATAACAATTAATAACAATTTACGCAAATAATTAATCGAGTTTGCTTTACATAGTTTGTTTTTTTTTTCATTGTGCAGATTATATAATATACATGCTATAAACAATGAATTTCTCATTAATATGTAATATGTATATTATAAATATAAAAAAGACTGGCTGCCAAACATTCCTCTACCCTATAATTTATTCTGTTTTATTTCCTCTGAGTTACCCATAATTCGCATGAAATTATATCAGAAGATGATGTTTGATTACCAGGATTTTACGTACTCTTTTTGTATTCATCTCTCTCGAGAGGAACATAATTTTGTGTATTTTTCCTAATTATCCTTGTATGTTCGTCTAGTGCATTCATAGGTATTCATGAATATATATTTATATATACACGTGTAAGTTTTAATCACAAAACTTAGTAGTGAATATGGCTCGTTATCTGCACAGCAAATCCACACGCACCGGATGTGAAACACTAGACGTGATGGAGTTTGTCGAATGCAATGGGATAATTCAAGATGCGACTGTTAGTAAGGTGACACTATTCCTCATGAATCACACGCCAACGCACCACGCGCATCTCTCAACACGTGCTGTATTGCCCTAAGAGAGAGACAGACAAGAAACAAGTATTTTGAAGAGAAAGAGACGATGTGGAATTCATTAGCTACCCAACACTATCTGCGTAATTTCAGTTATAAAACTATTTTTATTACATATAAGTCACCTAATTATGTTCCTATCTGCAAACAAAATACAAAGGGTTATATACTTATAGTGAAGAAATGTTCAAAGTAATACATCGCTTGAAACACTGACCTAAGCACAATAGCGTATGTCACAGAAGAGCACATTTAAATAATTCTGCAAAGAAAGATTTAACTTATAAAGATACTAAATTATATACATATAATATTTTTTTTTACTTATTTTATCTTTAGTACGTAATATATATTTTCTCTATCTATATCTGGAATATGTTACGTATTCACCGAATTTCTCCTGAGCAAATATTACGTGCTTACTAAATATGCTCTAACTATACTTATTTATACGTTAATTTCGCTATATTTACAACGATTTTTCCCCCTTTAATAAACCTTTGATAATAAAAACTTAAAATCATTTCGAATACATAAAGTTATAAAACTTTCAGCTTTGAGAAACTTCTCGCGACAGAAATGTAGAAGCTAAAACCCTGACTAGACCGGGAATAAACACGAATAATTGAGTTTCACTTATCAACCATACAGAAAGATCTTTTTAGTGTTTCCTCTTGAAAGATCACTAGTCCAAAAAAAACCCAGAAAAACACGCTAATTACGTGATTGGAATCTATGAAATTACCGCATTGCTGTAGGAAGTTACGAATGAGCTTATTAAATATCAAGATGCTGTTGTTATTAATGCACGAATTAGAACGCATTAAATAAGCTTTGTGGGTGGTTATATATCGCAACTAATGTTTCAAAACAGTGCCCTTTTTGTGTTGGCATAACATTAGCCATTTACTTACAAAACTCATTAACGTTCCCCCTAACTCTCTAAGAGCATTACTGTATTTGTATATGTAACTACAAACCAAATATAATTTCACTGAAAGATGGACAACATTATAAAGAAAATACAAACATTATACAGCTGTTCCTATATACCAATTAAGAGATTTTTTTTAAATTGTTATGTATTTCAGTAAAATAATAAATATATTTTTCTATTGTCAAAATATAATCAGATTAGATTTAAAGATATTCAAACAAAGTTCTGTTTTTTTCTTTTTATATTAACGCTTTAGGATGTTTTTTCTTTCTTTCTTTCTTTTAGAGCAGAGCCACATTGGGCTACATGCTGTGTTCAACACGGGGAATCGAATCCCGGATTTTAACATTGTAAATCCGTAAACTTACCTTTGTCGCAATTTTATATCAACTGTGGTTGTCACGTGAGTTGCTGGTTTCCATATTCACAATAGTTTTAATATAACATATTTAACACTGTATTACGGTGTATGATAAGTCCTTTGTCCTCACAAGCTAATACTTTGCTGTAATCATCATACATCAGCTTGTTAACTCCAAGTAATCATTATTTTGAATAATATCTTGACACGTTTTACAATATAAATGTCAGTTCAGTCGAACTGGCTTATATTTTATATTTCCATGTGACTGATATTGACCAGCTCTTCCAAGTGCCCGATATTTATCATAGTACCGTGTGATCAACAAACAAAAAACAAGCCATAGTGGTATATATCTTTATTTTGTTTCAATGTGACTGGTACTGCCTGACACACACAAGTAATATTGATCAATATTTTCAAATGATTGATACTGAACAACACTTTTGAATTTAGACAATTACAAATGCTTTTCAGTGTATAACATTTACCATGACAAATAACTAATATTGGCCAAAACGTCCACGAGATCGTTAGTGACTTGTATTTCCACGGTCATGATATTCACACACGTTTCAAGGTAACTGATATTGACCAACGCCTCCAAACATTTATATTTATTACATTTTCAACAGATATATATATATATATACTAAGGCAAATGGCCCACATTTTCAAGTAAATAAAATTGATCATACTTTTAAATAAATATAATTCAACGTGATATCCTAGAGATTGGTGCTAACCAACACTTCCACATGAATGGAACTGACAAAACGTTAAAATTGGACTGGCATTGACCAGCGCCAGGGAATAAATGAATTAACCTTACTTTGAAATGAAGTGAATGAACTGTACCGAAAATCCTCAGTAGCTTGTATAAAGCAACATTTTGAAGTGAATGATATAGGCAATAATTCCCCAGTAGCTTGTATCAACCAACATTTTGAAGTGAATGATATGAGCCATAATTACTTAGTGATTTATATCATTTAACACTCCCAAAATTGATACCGAGTAACAACTTATAATGGACGGAAAACAGAAAAGCTGACTTCGCTTGACCGATAGTGTTTTCATAAAACAGTTATAGTTGCAAACATGTGATAATCATTTTGTTTAGGTAAA
Organism: Limulus polyphemus; assembly: GCF_000517525.1. Lineage (NCBI taxonomy): Eukaryota > Metazoa > Arthropoda > Merostomata > Xiphosura > Limulidae > Limulus > Limulus polyphemus. The sequence continues at coordinate 688,172 of NW_013665763.1, forward strand.
TATTATATGGGTTATATACAGTAATTTCTATCTTATAAAAGCTATTACGAGTTTGAGTTCGTATATGTATCCACTCCATAGGATAGGATAAGCTCATCTCAAGTGGTAACAAAGACACAAGGTAGAATGAGTTGAGGATTCTCATTCTCTCTTGTATATGTGATTTGGAATAGCTGTTTACGTAGGTAATCTAAAGATTTTGGGATACCACACTAGAACCTCTTTGCCTGACTTCAAAGTGCGGTATTTCATTATTCTTCATATTGTCGTTGTCTTGTATGAACGTTTTTGGAAAGCCTCTTTATCCTAATAGTCAGTTACAGTCCTAACAGGAAATAAAAGCCAGCCAGTTGGTAACTAGCACAGACATTTTTATGAATAAGGATTTTATTTACTTTTTCACTTGCATTTCTTTTTTCTTTGCTGTTCGTGTTTAATTTATATTCTATCTAACATTCATGAACATACGTTTTTGCGGAAACTTTTGACTAGCTGTTGTGTATTCATGTACCTAAGCATTACAGATACAAGTTTTGCAAAATCCATTACCTATTTTAAACTAAAGTTGCATAATACATGAACTGTTATAAGTGTCTTTACACATTGGATGCCCTTTTTAATATTTAGTGAAAATGTTGGTAGATATTTATGAGATGACTGCTGAAGTGTTAAAATTTTCAGTAAATCTTTAAAACATGCACACTGCAACATTCCTTTTATATCAAAACAACAAGTAACAATTAAATTTTAGTGAAAATTTCCAAGATAATTCTGTGATGTAAAAAGGATTTATTTATACAGTATTTTACTTGTGCTAACTATACAATTTACATGTAATTTACTCAATTCAAGGTGCTTATACAATAAGTATATTGAACAACTATAAAATTTCCTTTTCCAGTTCGTAATGGTAATAATTTCACAACATGGCACATCCGATGTAACACCTATTTCAGTGATAGATTAGTATAATATAAACGAAAAATCTGTATTACTTGACAATACCTCGCTTACGTTAAAAGTAATTAATTATACATTATGAAAAAGAAAATATATTGATTCCACTTGAAAAGTTTTACACTCTGAAAAAAATAGTCGTTATATTAGTTCAAACAATACAGTATGTACAAAATCAAAACATCGTACAGTTAGTTACGTTTATTGAAAAGTTTTAGTTTCATATTTATCAACTAACCAGTCAATATTCCGTAACTCAAGTACGAACAGAAAGTCGTTTTACACGCAGGTAATGTTGTGCTCGAGACAGATAGCTGTACCCAATTTCATCTGTCCTTGAATAGTCGTTTCAAAGAAGGAATATGGGAAACAAAAAGTTTATTATTTCTAGCAATTTATACTGAACGAAAAAGAGATAAGCTGGCTGATAATGTATTTCAAATATACGAGTTTAATAACGAACATTAAGAATAGCCATTTAAAGATCTGATCAGTTGGAACAAGTAAGGTTATGACTAGTGTTCACACTCAAATGGATTTATTGATCAAGAAAGAAGTGTACAATTAATCAAAACCTAACTTTTCAAGAATCGATTCCTTTTTTTGTAATCAACAGTGATTAATTTTTTTTAAATTGTATGATATAGGGCTGTTAAACTTGCAGAGTAGAAATGGGTTATTTAAGTTTAGCAAACAGCGTGAAGTTTAATGCATTGTGAACTAAATTAACTTTTTGTGAAGAAAATGGATGATTAGAGAGTCATTACTTTGAGTTTTTTTACAGTTAATTACTTTTTTAATGATTGTATTAAATAACCCTTTACGTGATACACATATTTCAGAATCAGCTTTGACATAATATGATTTTGTACTAAAAAATCTTACACAAATTTTATAAACAACTGTCAAATTTATATGAAAGAATTTGAATCCAATAGTTGAAGATCTGTATTATTTTTTATTGCTGATATTGAAGCTCTTTCGGTGTGGCCCTGGGTCAAGTCTGGAAAGATGTCTCTATAAAGCATTGCTTCTTAGAACTTCCAAATGACCAATCAATGTTATCATTAGATTATACTTGGTCCTTAAACTACACAAACGATACATTTAAACAAAACAACTGAGCTAAATACATATATCAAAATTCTCCTCGTTAAAAACAAGGCGAGATAATACGTTTTAGCTAACTAAAAAGAATACATTTTTGAAAACCTACAGAAATCAACTAAAGCTATCTGCAACGCTAGAGTGAACCTTATTTTCTGATTGTGCACTCAATTTTAAAGTTCTTGAAATCTTAATAAATCATCGTAAAAACTGACGTAAAATGAATAAATCTGAATTTTCTGGAAATTTATTTTAATAGTTCATGGGTCTAATTTATGGCATTGTATCCTTGATGAACAAGATTTATGATTTAATCAAAATCCCCCTTCATTTTTTTGTTCAGTTTAATGACGTCAACATTATGAATTTTGTAAGTTTCACGACACTGACTGTGATTACTTCACTTATCTTAGAAAAATAAATTCAATGCGGCTTTCCTCAGGCGAAGTTAAAAGGTATTTTAAAGTTCTGAACAATTCTTCTTTCGGCTTGATCAAAAGCAACTCTGATGCCAATTCCACGTGACAATTTTTTATTCTGTTCAATGTAACGTAAAACTTAGCAGCGATCCAACGAACTAAATGAGGTCGAAACCACTTCATGTCTCTCAACTCTTTCTCAACTTAGCTATAAAAAACAATTATACATTCCAATACCTCCAAAGAATGTTCTCATGTGAACCTTCAACACAAACCTGTTTGCTGATACGCCTCCAGATATCGGATCTTAGGAAACTTTACGAAATACGATAGAAAGCTTTTTAGTAATGGTTCCAGAATAAAAACAGGGCCTTCGGTTACCTATGTTGGTTATAGCTCTATGATACGCTTCTGATCTCCTCAAAGTGAAATAAGAAAATTACGAATCAAAGAAAAAGACAAAACAGCAATAAAATAAGAAATCAAAGCCCTTGTATTCACACACACAAGTGCATTTCTACACAATAATTGTTTAGCATTCTTAGTAGTAGTGTTCAGTATACTGGAATATTCAGATGTAAAATATATATTAAGAGGACAATGAAAGAGGAGTTCAGAAATATATTCATTCAAAAATAATTATGGATTTTTTTATTTGTCAAAGTACAGGAGACTATAGATTAATTGAGACTGTTAATAAAACCACTGTGGAGTAATTTGATGAAATAAAAATAACAAAATTATTAACTTTAGTGAAATACAAAATGGCGACGATCACAAATCAACAACAAAAACAAATAACTAATGGTTTGGAAAGTTTAAAAATATATATATTATAAAAAACTGAGCGAGAACCTACTTAAGATATAAGAGAACCAATGAAAACTATTAATAAAAATGCTGAAATAAGATTCAATGATACTAAGGCCAATGAATAATCAAAAACATAGGAAAAACTATAATCAACTTGTCAGTTAAATAGTAAAGACAATGCCCAATAAGGATCAATGGAGCATCGAAATAATAATAAATATATGTTGTAAAATTTTCACTTGACTGATAGAAACGACGGCCAGTAAACACGGAACTACTAAATAATAGAAATAATAAGAAATAGTAACAGTTAACTTTACATTTGATTTAAAAAAAACAAACAGGAAAGGATACTGGCCACCAGAACCAATTAAACCAGTCGAATAACAGCAACGAATTATAGTTAATTTCATTACTGGTTGGTAAAGAAAAAGTTGAACACGTTTGTTTGTTTCTAAGCGCAAAGCTACACTATGTACTATCTGTGCTGTGCTCATCACGGGTATCGAAACCAGGTTTCTAGCGTTATAAGTCCGCAGACTTACGGCTGTGCCACTGGGGTTACTTGAAAACGGAAACGAATTTAGCATAAAAAAGGAATTTTATCTTGATATTAGTAAAACAGGAGGAAATAATTATTAACTACAGATATTAATGAAGCACAAAGTAATTTGTAAAAGTAACATCTAAATTGACAATGCTCTTGTAACAATAATATAGGACTGTGACATGACCACCTTAACTATTAAATCACCACATTTTAACATAAAAACAAGTATAGTTAACTTTGAAATTTATTGCAAAAGACAAACGTAAAGAGTCATGGGCAACATGGTCAATGAAGTATCACGCTAACATAAAAAATAAATATATCTAATTTAACAATTTATTACAAACGACAACTATAAAAAATCGTTGCAACTTAAACCAATAAAACACAAAGTCGAAAAAAGTTTATTCCTGAAAGCAACACTATAAATTAATGGCCACCAGCACGACTAGTGCCTCAAGTCAAACACAATGAGAGATATATCTAGTTTGTCAAACAACAGAAACAGTCGTGGTTACAGTAACAAACTAAGTAACAATACAACATAAAATACAATGCAATAAAAGAGTTAGCTTGTTTGTCAAGCAACAGAAAGTTTCGTGGCTACAAGGACCAACTAAGCAGAAATAAAATATATGAGTCAGAATTAGCTTTAAAGTTTATGGTACGCAATACTGAAAACTTTCATTCTCAGACAGACCAATGAAGCAGCGAAAAAACAGGAAATATGAATAGTTAATATGAAAATTAATTGTTGAAATCAAGAGATCTGTAAAACCCACAACGTTCAGTAAAACTTCAAATCAACACGAAATAGATATGACCAAAAAATATCCAAATTTCTAAGACGTTTTCATGTTGACAGTCAACACTACAAGTAGACAAGGTCACAAAATCTTACAACCTAACAAAATATGCTGAATAAATAAACGTCTGTTTAGTGTATCCTAAATTAAAAGCTCGTTGGCACCCTCTCCCTTTTCGAATGACATCCTCTTATCCAAATGATTTATCGATATACAGCCTAACGCGCCCAAGCTTTGTCATCCAACACCTCCATTGCCAATGGTTCCATCGTAGCTGTCTGATAATTCATATTTTAGAAAGTAATCAAGACACAAGCAACTTTACATTGCGTCGCTTAGTCTCCAATTGAATATATTGTTGTTTTCACTCTTGCAAAATCTGGCGTACACATGGATACATTTTATCATTCCTTTCTGCTTCTTTATTCCCATCTCTTTTCTATCACCCATTTCGACGAGATGAAAAAGAATCTCCTCTCTTCGTACAGCAGGAAGAAGTTCTCACGGCCCTAGCTCATGACCGCGTACGCAAGAGCCGCCATGGCCTATCATATGACCGCTTGTAAACCCTTTGGCTCCGCAACTTAAAAAAACAGCGGAACCAGCTGTCAACAAAAGGAATGTAGTGTTGTGGTGACAAGAGACACAGCTGGAGAAAGAGGTATGAAAGAGTTGATGGAGCGTCTAACAATGAAGGATTGTTGCACAGTTCTAGACAGGGAGGCAAATATGTTCTGTCTTTTTTTTCGTAATTACACTGTTCGGGCACGTTGGAGAGTGCGTGCCTAATCTTTGTAATTTCTCTCTAATCCAAGTTAATGAATATATCCAGTATCGTGCTACTTTATCAGACATGCATTAGGGCCCAAAGCAAAATATATTTCACTCTATGAAAAATGTATTTTGAAGATAATATGTGTTAGTTAAGGTAAGTTGTTCGATGATAAAAATAAATAATAATTTTCTATTGACCAACGCTATTTTATAATTAATTATGTAAAATTTCTACAACATTTCATAGCTCAGATCAGGTTGCAGGATGTAAAATAAGATGCAAAGCTTAACAAATGTGATACCATATTGATAATCAATTGAAGACTCTTCTGGAACAATGTCCCATCTCCATAGGGTTAACTGTTTTATACCTGTGCTGCCATCTAGAGGATAAGTTTAAAAATCAAAATTAAAAAGTTTTACTTTCTGTGAGCTTGGAACTATTGACCCCAAACATTATTAGATTAAAACAAAAGCATACAGCTACGTATTAACTACATTTCAAGAACAACGTTGAAAGTTAATTTCAGATGTGTGGTTAACACTCGCTCGCACATACGCATATGAAACATATTGTACATACACGTACACCAAAGCTTCGGACAGTTTTCATGAATACTTTGTAACGGAATATAATAGCTGCACTAAACGTTATTTTCACATACAAAAATAATATACAAAATACAAAAACGAATGTTGTTTCAAGGGTATTTTAGGCAGTGTAGACTTGGTAGAGTTTTAGTTTTAATGGACCACTCCTGCCTGTTTTTAAAGAAGGGCGACATTTCAGCTTCAACAGTGAGGTCTTCTTCAAGTTCAAGTCAAAGTTGTTAACTGTGTTTGCTGGTTAGTGCGATACTATGATAGAGTTCCTTCCTGTGTACTTGTTTCTGCGTATCTGGAAACAGGAGCAATCCATTAAAGCTATAACCCTACCCTGAGATGTAGGATTTTTCATCGTTTAGTAAGGCGCAAAATTACGTGTGACTATAAAGAAAATTTATTTTGGTTTTAGGCTCCGAGAACTCAAAATAGTTTGTCTACTTTGCTAGCTTGTACGTTGTGATAACATCATCATTAATCGTTTTTATGAAAGGCTTGTAAATAAAAATTGTCAGTAAGATTATCTAAAAATTTAAAATTTAATGACGACGTAAAAGTTGTGTCCTCCAGGTGGCACAGCGGTATGACTGCAGACCCGGTTTCAATACTCTTGGTGGGCAGAGCACAGATAGCCCATTGTGTAGCTTTGTGCTTAACTTCAAACAAGAACAACGTAAAAGATGTATTTTTTATAAAGTCCTACGATTAGAGAAAAAATAGGTTTTTATTCACTAATTTTCTTTTTCTTTGTTGCTTATTCTGAAGTATAGATTTATGACGTTTAGAATAAATACAGACTCTTCCCTTGTTTTGATTACGTATTTTTAAAGAGTGAAGTAGAAAAAAAATGGTTGGATGCAAGGAAAAAACATTGAAAGATACAAAGATAACTATGCATGCAACCATTAAAAATATATATTCGACAAATTAACAGTAAAAGAGTAAAATATCAAATTAATGCAGATATAAAGAAATCGGCGAAAGCGCTAAATCACTAATAAATCAGTTTAGGCAGAAACATTTTGATGTTGTATACGTAATACTTCAAATTGTTATATAATATTACTACGTACTAACTTACACAATAACTCAATAATATTAAACAAGGAACAACAAAAAAGTTTGAACACCAATCAGAACTTTCACTTTTTTATGATTTTGAATGGCTCGTGCTGTGGTCAATAAAAATGACAAATGTTCAACGAAAACTATTATAATAATAGTACTCTAACTATGACAGAATATATATAGGAATATATGTAAAAGCAATTTATATATATTCAGTGCTCGAAGTGAAGAGTAACGCGGAGGTACGCGTACCCCACTTCTGTAATTTGGCGGGATGATCATGCGCAAGAAGTGAAAATACGCAAAATGCCAAATTATTGAAGTGGGAGTACGCGTACCCTCGCGTTACTCTCAACTTCGAACACTGTATATATTAGTTTTAGCACAAAATAGCACAATGGGTTGTTGTTTGTTATTAAGCACAAAGCTACACAAAGGGCTATCACGGGTATCAAAACATGGTTTCTAGTAGTATAAGTCTGCAAACATACCACTGTGCTACTGGAGGGGGGGGGCAGCACAATGGGCCATTACAGCTGTGTCCGCCACAAGGTTAGTCAAACCTCGAATTTTGGTGTCTTCTAAATATATGACGAGCTGTTAACAGAAATATGTTACTCAGGTGCTATGGAAATGAAAACACAAGTATTATTTATTACACTTGTAAGGTAATCAGATGCTATGGAAATAAAACACAAGTATTATCTATTACTCTTGTAAGGTAATCAAATGCTATGGAAATAAAACACAAGTATTATTTATTACACTTGTAAGGTAATCAGATGCTATGGAAATAATTGTAAGGTAATCAGATGCTATGGAAATAAAACACAAGTATTATTTATTACACTTGTAAGGTAATCAGAGCTATGGAGATAAAACACATGTATTATTTATTACACTTGTAAGGTAATCAGATGCTATGGAAATAAAACACAAGTATTATTTATTACACTTGTAAGGTAATCAGATGCTATAAAAGTATTATTGAAATTACAAAAGCACTGCATATCACTCGAACTTTTTAAAAAACAAAACCAAAAAACTTTATCACGTATTTCACATTTTCAGAGAAATTAAACTACGTAATAGGACTTGTAACATAAGAATATTAGGCTGCTTGCTGGATCTAATTCGCATATTTTGGCGCATTTCACGCATTATTACAATTCATTTGATACACAACATTTCACAGTACATAAAACTTTACTATTAACGTTACTTATCTGTGTGATCCCCTTTCTATTCAGAATACTACTTCAGTTAATTTATCACTTTAATGCTACCGAAACAGTTGGTGAGAGCACTTAAAAGGGCTGATGCGTTAGTGCATCTATTCAACGGAACAACAAAGAGGCAAGATAAAATCATTGACTTCAAGCATGTAGAAGGAAAGCGAAGTTATCATACAAAGTTAACTCTTCTTCAAGCTCCTCCCGAATCCTTCTTCTCAAAATGCTAGCTCCTACTCTTTGTTCAGGGACGCATCCCTTTGCTGGTCTCATTTTTTATTCCATATTCACACAGTAATCAAAACGACGTATGTCACTACCTTTAAGTCTTAAATTTACGAGTAAATAATCGTTTTTCTCTGCTCGAAACATGTAGCATGTCATATTTTATTCACATAAGTTGCTACTTTGCAGTAACATATCTGAGGTATTACGACATACACTGATTTATTACTGGCGTTAAACTTTCAATGCAAATAAAAATGAAGTGCGAAAACATTTTTGGTTTTAATTAAAACAAATATTATACACCTAAAAGTAATCATATATATATATATATATTCAACTACCAAACATACCTTTCTATATGGTATAGTTTTATCAGTAGAATTCAATCTTATACAGAGGATTGATACTTTATATTAAAACGATTTTAAACATGCAGATCAGCAACATGAAATCGCGATGGAACGGTGTGTGTAAACAAAAATTACATTTTGATATTTTTTGGTGTTTCAGAGGTAATGTTGTGCCACCAAAAATTGATCGTTTGTTTTTTTGTTGTTTTTTTTTGGAAGGGTTTGGAATAGCCTTTCCGATGAAAATACTCATACTTTTAGATCATAAAGACGTGTTCAGATCGGGACTTAGAAGTTGCAAGACGGGGATATTCCTTATACTTAATGACATGGAAAACAAAGCAATATGGGTCATCCATAAAGAAACCCGAAACAAGTCGTATTCCAGCCGTGATAAGCAAAATGTGTGGTCTGGTAACAGGTGAAAATCCAGGAACACAAATTTAAGTGGCAAAAGCCATTCCTGTGCCCCAAGTAAATGTACGCAACCTATTCAAGAAATATTTCCTCCTGTAAAAACGACACAAGTTAAATGACGCGAGTTGCTTCTATGACATATCCTTTCAACCATCGCATACCTCAGTCAGTTGGAGAATAAAACGAGTATTTACGCTATACCATACTGGTAAAGTCGCCGGATGCTACGCTTATGGATTTCTCTTCGATTGAATAGTTGAAATGGGTGCTGCGAAATCGTCATCCGCGTACATTAGATGGGTTATGGAAGCCATACAAGTAAAAGGGTGTGCTTTAGACAAGACAGCCTTACTATCGTCAAAGCCCCCAGTGTCACAGCGGTATGTCTGCGGACTTACAACGCTAGAATCCGGGTTTCGATACCCGTGGTGGGCAGAGCACAGATAGCCCATTGTGTAGCTTTGTGCTTAATTTCAAACAAACAAACTATCGTCAAGATGCATTATCGTTAGATAGAACATGGCCACACGTGGCGACATTGATAATAACGAAGTTGTGAGACTTCAAAATTGTTTTAATATAACATACTTAACCTCTGTAGATTTTGCGTTGATATTTGTAAGCTGTAAAGAAAATATCAGCTTTACGAAATTAATATTGTTATAATAAATTTCAAAGCATATTTAAACTTTCATAATGTTATAATGATATTCAAAGAATGGTTCCACCTTTCAAGAATCCTGTTGTTATAATATTCAAAGAACAGTTTGGCCTTGTATGGTTTAAGCTTGTTTGTTTATTGTTTAGAATAAAGCTGCAAAATAGGCTATGTTTGCTTTGATGTGTCCATCAAAGGAATCAAACACAGAAGTTTGTTTGTTTGTTTGTTGTTAAGCACAAAGATATACAATGAGCTATCTGTGCTGTGTCCATGACGGATATCAAAACCGGGATTTTAGCTTTATAAACCTTTAGACTTAACGCTTAACCACATAGAGGCATACTTGTTTTAAGCTTCAGAAATAACTTTACTTACCAAAAATAAAATTTCAGAGCTTTTAAAGTATTGAATTTATGATATTTATATGCATTTTTTAAATAATATTTACAACAGTTCTGTTAATTTTAATTTTTTGCACAAATTATGGAAGTTCTTTATCTTTCATATTGCACTCTTTGTTATGTACATAAAATCATAAATGTGTTGACTCAAATAGAGATGTAATAAATTACTAAAAGCTTAAGATTTCACTTGATATTTGAAATAGGCCTATTCTTTAAAAGAAATATTCAAATTCTTGGCTCCCCAATGGCACAGCGGTACGTCTGCAGACTTACAACGCTAGAAACCGGGTTTCGATACCCGTGGTGGGCAGAGTACAGATAGCTTTGTGCTTAATTCCAAACAAACAATCAAATTATTGTTTTAATTTCACAGTGCTGTCTTATGAAGAGTTTGTCAACCTAAAGTTTACAATATCTAATATTTTTAAGATTTATAAGTATAAAGTTAAAAAAATACTAAAAATTTATATAATGTATATCTAAATAATTAATATTTATCTTTAATAAAAAAGGAATCTTAGGCCCGTGTAAATAAAATTTACTATACACAAAATATTACAACTACTGTTGTGCCATCTGCTACTGCAGGTCCTTCTTAGACTTAACTCCAGCCATGTCACTACCAAATCCAGTTCCAGAATTAAACTAGTTAATTCAACAACAATGCACAATTGATAAACCAATGGAATATAATGGAAATATATAATTGGAGACATTTAGTTAAAGAACCCAATCCGTAAGTCAGCGGGTTTATTGATGGCAATTCTTGCAGTAAGTCTATCAATAGTGGCTCTTAACTACAACTTGTAGACCTAATTTGTTAACGAAACATCAGGTAGACAAAGTTACAGCAAAAGAGAAGTTGGAAGATACCCTTACTGTTGGAAGCTTTTCGATACTTCATGGTGTGTAAGTGATTGACATTGATGAAGAATGCATATTGAGAATTGACTTCATATTGAGACATGAACGCAAAGATATTTTCAAATAGCTTAACAGTATATGACCAAAAATTCTCCATGTACTACATTGTGTTTACTACACCAGAGAATGAATTTCCAAGGACAACAGAGAGGGTGGTCATTATACCACCAATAAATGAAATACTTATACTAGGAGTTATCAGCAATAGAGTTACAGTGTCTTCCAAAAGTATTTATCCCTCTGCAAAATTCCACGTTTTGTGACATTTGAGCTTGCAATCATGAAACTTTCAAATGGGACTTTATATTTAGAAACTACACAATCTACTCCAAACTGAGAAAGCTAAAAAAAATTCTGATATTATGTAAGTAAGTTAGATTTTCAAAGAAAATTGGAATATTCTCAATTACATAAGTATTCAATCCCTTTGCTAATGGCAACCCTAAGTCAATTCAGGTACAAATGATTAGTTCAAAAGGTCACAAAATTAGTGTAATGGTCTCTCTGTGTAATCAAAGTGGTTTAACTTGACTTCGGGGTAAATGCATCTGTTCAAGCCACAACTCGCATAGTGATACTACAAACCAACTATGAAGAGCATGGAGCTTTCCAAACAAGTTAGGGATAAAGTGGTAGAGAAGCACAGATTAGGTGAAGGTTACACAATAATTTCAAAATCGCTGATTATCCTTTGTGTATGGTGAATTCAATCATTAAGATAAGAAGTGGAATGTGCTTCATAGCATCCAGTCACTACCCAGATCAGGCCGCCCTTTCAAACTAAGCAGCCGGGTAAGCAAGAAACTAGTTAGAGATGCCACTCTGAAGCCAATAGTGACTTTGAAAGATTTGCAAAGTTCCATGTCTGAGATGGGAGTCAGTGTTCATACATCGACAATATCCGGGTCTCTACACAAATCTGGCCTGTATGGGCGAGTGGCAAGAAAGAGGCTATTACTGAAAACTAATAATGTTAAATCTGTATGTAGTTTGCAAAAAAAAAAATGTAAGTGATACTCCAGACATGTAGCAGACGGTTTTTTGGTCAGACGAGACAAAAATTGAGCTTTTTGGTCTAAATTCAAAGCGTTACATATGGTGCAAGCCCAACACAGCACATCATCCAGTCAACACCATCCCACCTGTAAAGCATGGTGCTGGCAGCATCATATTATCGGGATGCTTCTCATTAGCAGGGACTGGGAAACTTGTCAGGACTGAGAGGAAGATGAATGGTGCAAAGTACAGGCGAATCCTAGAGGAAAACCTACTTGAGTCAGCCAAGAATCTAAAACTGGGTCAAAAATTTACATTTCAGCAGGACAATGACCCGAAACACAAGGCTAAAGCCACACTAAAGTGGTTTCAGAAGAAGAAAGTGAATGTCCTGGAGTGGCCCAGTCAAAGTCCTGACTTGAATCCAATGGAAAATTTATGGCGAGACTTGAAGATTTCAGTCCATCAATGATTCCCAATGAAC
>NW_013665763.1:701964-724458 GCF_000517525.1 Limulus polyphemus
CAATTTCTTTAATATTCCAATAGGATTCACAAGACAGAAATCATAGGACAAATTAGTAAATCAATATGTATATATAGGTTTACTAAACCTCCTCGATATGGTCAGTTAAAGCACTCCTCATACTCGAAGTAATAACTTAGGGGGCTGAATACTTATGCAATCAGCAAATTTCAATTCATATATTTTATTTGCAGGTTTTGTTGACATTCAACCTCCTTCACACATAACAGTGTTAAGTTTGATCATCAGAGATCTTAATAACACAAGTTCATTAAAAAATGGTTAACATTATTTGTATTCCATCAAAATATGATATTATTGGTAGGGTTGCAAGGTTATTATTTGCAAGGCACCTTACATCTAGTTGCTGGGGCATAGTGGAGCCATCTACTATGGCATGTTTTTATGAATTGGTATTTGGAAGAACTCTCGTGTATCCGAAGAAAAAATATAAAATTTGAATCAAATATGGATAGGACATTGTTAGATGTAAGGCTGTAAAGGTAGTACTTCTACTTCTAAGAACATCATAAGTAGTTACCTTTGAGGAAAGATGTAGGAAGTTTGATGTCAAATCCTTACTTACATAAGAAAAGCTTACCACTTCACTTACAAGAAATGTATGACTAGAGCTGTGGAGGTCTTACAGCTGATCTATGCTAGATGTTGCATAACTTCCCATGGAATATCAAGACACCTTTCCGGGAGACCTCATGATTTAGACTGAACAAATAAAATATCTCACAAAATTATCCCTGTAGATACAGTCTGAATACATCAGTTTGCAAGAGTATTCCCACTTGCAAGGAAAATATAGAAGCCATGTAGGAACAAGGAGCAATAGAACCGAATATTAGACCATGACATCATCTATTGTACTTGTAAAAAAAAGGATGGAATCACTAGGTCCTGTTTGAACAACCAGAAGGTGAAAAAATCACAAAAAGGTTCCTACCCAAGGCCAAGGGTTGACTTTACTTTGAATGCTCTATCTGGATTAAAATGGTTCTCAACATTGGACCTTAAGTGTGAATACTGGCAAGTACAAGAGTCGACAAAGTAAGTAGAGAAAAAGATATCCTTTACTGCATGAAATGAATTGCAGCAATTGTTGTGTCATCATTTGGATTATGTAATGCACCTAAATTTCAGGATTTAATGGGGTGTGTTCTGCCTGAACTACCTTGAACGTGATACTCATCTACTTCGATGATATAATTGCACATAAGAATATGGGAATACCCTTGATAATGCTAATGAAAGTTCTAGTTCAGTTGAGGAAAAATAACTTTAAACTGAAACCCAAGAAGCGTGAATTGTTCCATCAACAGATACTTTTCCAGTGCCACATAGTCAGTAGAGCGGGAGTGTATACAGATTCATCAAAGACTGACTCTGTTCAAAATTGGCCAACACCAAAGAACCTGAGCGAGGTTAGAGGATTTCTCGAACTGTAATCTTACTATTTTATAAAATAATTCTCTGGCATAGCTCATTCTTTACAACAGCTGTTTGAAAAGCTAAATAAGTTTTGTCGGATTGCTGATAGTAAACAAGCATTCAACAAACTGAAGAAAGAATTGACCACTACTCTTTTATTGCCATACAATTATTAAAGATTCATTCTCTTTGGATATAGATGCCAGTGACTTTGCAATAGTAGCAGTATTGTCACAAGTACAACAAGGAATATAATATATGAATGCCTACTATAGCAAGGTAATGAATGTTGCAGAAAGAAGGTATTGTACAATTTGGAAAGAGCTCCTACATGTTCAAATCCTAAGTAATTTCATCATTACCTATATGAGCAAAGGTTTACACTTTGGAGATATCATGAAGCATTAAAGGGACTGGTGAATTTTGCAATCCAATTTGCCAAATAACAAGATGGCTCCAAAAATCCCTGGAGTACACCTTTAACATTGTGAATTACCCTGAACAGAACCATGAAAACGCTGATGTATTACACCAAAGACCATGTGTTGCTGAAACATTTAAACACTGTGAAAAAGGGGTATCACAAGATAGTAAAAACTACAAACCTAAATTATAGCAGAATATAATACAAGATGTGACAACCACAAGTGATGATGGAGAATTAGTGTGGTTCAACACACAGTTGAAAGGTGCTCTGACAAAAGTTACTCCTTACAACCTAAAGACAAAGATGTAATAAGTACAGTTGGGTTTATTATGCTTACAAGAGGAGCTCTTAGGTCAGAAATGGGGATATACCGTGGACAGAAACAATGAATACAGTTAGCACTTCTTCAGTCTGTACATTCTGAAACACATCTATCATCTCACAAATCTCCAATGCCTGGACACTTAGGTGCTAAAAAGACAATGGAGTAAGTAAGAGAATGCTTTTATTGGGTTTGTTGCTAGGAATCTGAGGAGAATTGGTGTAAAATATAGATTCCGCTGTGAGCAAAAAGGTTCATAAAAGACCAGCATGGGCAGCTACAACTGTACTGTGTTTAAGCATCACTTGAGAAAGCTGCTGTATACGTGCTTGGTCCTCTACCACAGAGTAACTGCGGGAATAAATAAATCATGGTTGTGATAGACTATTTCACAAAATGACTAGAAGCATATATTGTTCCTAAACAGGATGCAAAATCTCTAATAATGAAACTTGTCAATGAAATTGTTTGAAGATTTGGTGTGCCTATGAAACTTCACTCAAATCAGGGATAGAATTTTGAAACAGCCTTTTTTGTTGAAATGTGCCAGATCATTGGGATCACAAAAATCAAGACAACAGCCCTTCATCCATCTTCTGATGGCACAGTGTTATATCAATTAGCCAACAATGTGAATGAACATTAGAAAACGTGGGATCAAGATCTTCCACTGTTACTGATGAGTTATTGTACAGCAGACATGAAGCTTTAGGCAATACACAATCATCACTAATGTTTGGGAAAACTAAAAGTGCCATTGAACCTTCTGTACTCTCACCCAAATAATACTCACTCAGAAGAGTCTTACACAGAATATGTAGAGAGATTAAGACACACCGTCGATGACATACTTGACCTTACTCAGGAAACATTTAAATGAGTTAGTGATAAAATGAAAAGTCGTTATGATAATAAGGTTGGATTCCATCGCGGAAGTATCATGACATTGGCTGTACAATCCCCTCTGCAAGAAATGACGATCTACAAAGTTAAGCTGGTACTATGAAGGGTTATATTTTGTGCGGAAAAAATTAATGAGGCAGTTTAGAGAACCCAAAAGAACAGATGAACCCAATCATAGTTCATCCACCGTGATCATCTTTGGAAGTATACATCAGTGAGAGAATGGTCAACACGGTAACTGCAGAAAAGAGTTTGTCAGCAGAAACTCAACTTGCGGAGGAAACCGGGATTCCTGTTAATACCTCTTCCAGGGGACCAACAAATATAAGGCCACCTGTGGATTAACTTGACTTCCTATCCAGGAAGAACTCCCCCAGCGAGAGGACAGCCAGTGATGACAAGGGACAAAAGACCATCTCACTTGTATACCATGGGTCTCAGAAAATAAAATCACTAAAAATACTTGGTGAATTGAACACTTTAGGGTAGTGTTTTATTTTTCTATAAGTATTGTACCAGGGACTTCACAATCCAGGAAAGAAGAAGTGGTATCACGACATTTTACTGCCATAGTAAATGACTGCCGGCAAATAATTATGTTCTCAAAACAAAACATTTCCTAGCACAAGGAACGACTTTATTCTCAAAAATTACATTGAACTAAAGAACTATCGCAATAAACTTGATTAACAATGAAATTGAATAAGTTGCTGGAAAACCAGAATAATACAGTAATTGAATAATTTGCAGGGGAAAAAAAGGCTATCACTATAAAGCAAATACGTACACTATTATTTATGTTTGCACAGGTATAAATTTTATGATGTAATTTTCGTGTTCAGGGATTTTTGACATGATAATGGCTGTTTTTTAATATTCCGATAATATAATTACTGTACATGCAGAAAACCTTAAAATGAGATTATTAAATGCTACATCCCTTTGCCGGCAGTAAAATTCACCAGCAGTAAAATGTCAGGGCAGTCATATGTCGGAAGTCTAATGACCGGCAGTAAAATTACGACAGTAGAATGTCGTAGAACCGGGAGAAGTATTGCAAGTTATATTTTCAATGGTTTAATATAGATGTTAGCTAGAGAACACGTGTTTAAGATCAAGCCAGTTTATAAAAGTAGACCTAGCCTATTCATGAATATTAGTGATCGAGAGACTTCAAGAAGTGTCTACAAACAAAGCTATGTTGTAAATACAAGAATCAGTTACCAGTCGATTTTTCAATTAGTAAAATGCCAGTCATTCAGTAAAGCATTTAGCTGCCAGTTCGTTCAGTTGCTGAAACGTTAGTGTGCGGTATTCTGATAAATATTAGTTATTCGATCGATTAGCCATGAAATTGTACAAGTAAGTTTATTTGTACGTTAGTTGTAATAAAATTAACGAGTACATTTCAGTTGAAGGTAAAAATGTTACTTCTGAACTAATCATTAGCCGACGTTAGGGAAGAAATAAACTAATTCTTTTATCGTTAAGTGGACTGTACTTAGCCTTATTTTCACCAAATAATTTAAAAGAACCCGCTCAATACATGAACACGTTACAACAGTACAAAACATCCGTGGAACACATCTATTAAAATATACCACAGGTGCGCTTCAAGGTAACCTTGAAACCCGATTTACTCATCAAACGACGTCATTACGAATTGTAATTAAAAGTTTGAGGTTGATGCCATAGCTCATTCATTCATTACTTAAAGTTAACATTTGAGCAAAAAAATCATATTCAACATTACATGATGCACGTCACTGAAGATATATTTAAGCTGCTGTTTGCGTAGTCTGTTGTTGAATTAAACACTTGTTATGAGTTGCATTGATGCTGCTGCACTCTTCAGACGAAATAAAAATTTTCGGTTTCAAGGTTTCCTTGCAGCCCCATCTATCGTCATTGTTTTATAAATGTGTTCCACGTGTGTTTGTACATGTCTGTACGAACTTGCAAGCCGTAGGCTATATATATTTATACCCAAATTACATTCTGCCAGACTTGTAAACATATGTGTGTGTGTGTGTAATACACTTAGGACACGCTGCTTTACAAACATACTAATAAGAAATAAGTTGTCTGAGACGAATGATTCTTATTTCTAGGATGCAATTTTTAAGCATTTCATTAGAGAAGGAATGTGATGTGTTTCAACTGCCTGCCGCTTACTAACATACAACATTACATTACATTACTGAACATTTTGTTTTTATTTAGCGATACGAAACAGTCTAAACAAGTCAATAATTCAGACTGAAAATACTTGATATTAATCCTGAAAAAGTGGGATAAAATAAGGTGATACATTAAAATTACCAACTCAGTAGTTGACCTTCGCAAACTTGAACCTCTACACAGATTTGTCAAGATAGCTGAAGATATTACAAAATCTTTGCATTCCAATGTAGTCAGGATAAGAGTAGAGTTGCTGTCAAAAAAATTAACAATAATATCAATTTTTACTTTTTTTACTTTCGTAAAAGATACTGCCAAACTGTATAAAATTATATACCAATGCACGGAATGTAATCTGGAAGAAAAAGTAGCAGAAGCAAGCAGAAGAGGTATACTAAGAATAATTTATTTCCAGCAAATTCTTATTGCGAAAAATATACGTTTAAACTGTAAAAAAGTAAAGAAACAATGTGCTTATTTTTAGCAAGAAGTTGCTAAATCTAACAAATGGATTTTCCCATTATTCTCGATCATTACCAAAATATCAGGGGTGCTTCCCCTACTTAATATAGATGACACAAAACGACAGTAGAAATATACAAAAAATGTGGGAAACTAGATTATTAAACAAATTACACAAGTGCTCCTCGACGAAAAATTGTAAAATGACGGCTCAAACAATAATTTAAAATAAAGAATAATTATTAAGTTTACGTCTAGTTGAATTTCGCACAAAATTACACGAGGGCTATCTGCGCTGGCAGTGAAAGACTAGAGGGAAGGCAGGTAGTCATCACCACCCATCGCCAACTGTTGGGCTACTCTTTTACCAACGAATAATGGGATTGACCGTCACATTATAACGCCCCACGGCTGAAAGTGCGAGCATGTTTGGTGGGACGGGGATTCGAACCCGCGACCCTCAGGTTGAGAGTCGATTAAATTTTAGGAAAGATATAATGTATTTCAGCAATTACAAAGAAAACTTATCATGAACTTTAGGAATAACCAGTAATATGTTATCAACGTTTGAAATTATTAGCTTAATAATTTTGTAAATGGTTTCTTGTTTCTTTCTCGTAATTGCTAAGTGGTTCCTTTTGGTACAAACCTATTTTTGCAACAACGTAGAGTAGGTTATATATTTACCTAAAGAAGATTTACCCCTGCTGTACTACAGATACCCATAAGTAAGCAACACAATGTGCCAGCATTAAATCATGTGAGAACAAATGGAAACCGACATCAAGGCCACCAGTGCCCAAGACTAGTTTGTTAAAAATGTCCTCTGTTTATAGTGCAAGCACTTGGACAAACATGCACTGAATGCATTTCTACTTTACAAACTTCATGATGTGTGTGTGCGTTGTAGTTCTAAGTCGATATTTGCATTAAAGTATATGTAAGAAAACTACACTTGTGTACATGCAATACGTGAAAAACATATAATGCCCCTATTCTCCTCACCTTATCGACGCTTACAAAAAATAGAGGGAGAAAAAAGGTTTCAACATTAAATATTTGCACACGAAAGGCACAAAGGTAGACATCTTCTGCACGTGTTACCTTCAGTATTATAGAATTTCAAGGAAGTTTTAAAGTTTTCCTCCAAATGTAGCGCCAGGCACTGTTCCTGGTTGATTGTTATCTGTCAAGATCTGCATCACGACATTGAGGGGAATACCCTACCATTTTAAACTATTACCTTGTGCAATTTATGTGAATGTCTGATATTTTGATATATAATGATAAGGAAAACAACACGCACACTAACAAACAAATAGGCGTAGCAAGCCTGTTTTTGGCACTGAAGCTGTAACTAAGCAAATAGAAAAAAAAACGAAAAACAACTGTTAATACATTTCTTATCAAATTAGTCCTAGTATTTTAACCTCTAAATTATTAGTCTTGTGAATTTTACCTACAGATGTAAATAACAATATAGATATAACAATCTAGTGACTGACATCTAGTTTGCTACAAGCACAATTACATATAATATTGATGACTGACATGTGAATATAAGTATAAATATTTGTTGTATTTGTTTGTATTTTTTGAATTTCGCGCAAGCTACTCCATAGCTACCTGCATTAGCTGTCCCTAATTTAGAAGTGATAGACTAGAGGGAAGGCAGCTAGTCAACATCACCCATCGCCAACTCTTGGGTTACTCTTTTACTAACGAAAAATGAGATTGACCGTCACATTATGAAGCTTCCACCGCTGAAAGGGCGAGCATATTCGGTGATGGGTTTCGAACCCGCGGGTCAAGCGCCCTAACCCCAAAACCACGCCAATTGTAAAGATACAGTTAGTATCAACCATTCATAGCTCCCCCTGCCTATTGTCCTGCTGTATAAGTATCATTTCAAGGAATAAATACTCACTGTAATATTTTCAAGTAATTTTAGTATACAACGTATCCTAATGTAAACATTATTTTAATTATATTTTCATTATATATACATATATATATATATATATATACTTATTTCACAAATAGGAGAGAGCTAAATACATTTTAATTTATTAATCCTTACCGTACATTGCGTTAAGTAAACAAAAAAATAGTCACAAGAGTTTTCAAAACTTTATATGTTCCTACTTCATAACTATAGAATACCGGCTGTTTAGTGTTTGTTGTACTATTTGGTTCTTACTCCGCCCAACTTTTCCATACACTTGTGTACATATATTCATGTATTACTGATGACGTTAAAGTGCAGCAGTTGAAGTCCTAGCATATGCTAAAAAAACTTTACCTTATGTTTCAATGGTCTAATTGCAGTTCTACCTGGGAGTAACACAAATTAATTCAATTTCTCACCAACTCCAAACACCACTTACTACGCTTCTCTGTAACAAGGAAAAGACTAATTAACTTTTTTTTCTACACACAATCTTTCTCTAAGCCCTAATTAGTCCCGGGTCATATTTTCCTTACACTAGCACGGTATGGTGTTTTACATTTGCTTCGTAAATTAAGAACGTCGTTATGTATACCCGCATGTTTGTATACATTTGCTGCACAGTTCTATTAAGACATTTTAAAAAAGAAAATCGATTTTCTCTCTCACTTTTTTTTTTTTGTTCTTCGTTTTAATCCAGCTTGGAAGTTTAATTTGAACGAAAACACAGGGCTCGGTGGTAATTAGGGTAAAACGAAAGTATTCTAACATTTGTAAGAAAAGTAATCAGCATTTGTCGAAAGATGGGCTTTGAAGAATTTTTGTAAAGCTTCAGCATAACAAAGATCTCTCTCTGTCCTTACCCCCTTTTTTATCTTATAGTAGTCTTTATAAAATTAAAACACCGCTTCATATGACCTTTAACTCTGGAACCATATCTGGATCTGAAGTTTATTCTACTTAGTAGCATTGACCATTACCAAATGACCACGATCTTTAATTTTGATAGAGTTTCTTGAACTCGCCCACCGTGCAAAAAACTTTATGCGTTTAAACTTCATTTTGTCTAGAGACCGACATAAGTAAATGAGAGAAAGTACTAATTATGCACTTAATATAAGTTGTATATGCTGCTGTACCAGCTAAACACGGCTACTAATACTGTACGAAACAGAAAAATAATATGACGATGTAAAATATACAGGATGGTCCAAAATTATCTTTCCTATTTAAAAGTTAAGATTAAATAACTAAGGAAATACAACCATGGAGTTTTCAACATCTTGTAGCCCAACTCAAACAATTTGTATTGTCATGTTTCGTTTTATTTTCACTCCAGTGAATAGTGCTATCTCGTAAAATGGCAACAGTGCAAAAAAAAAAGGGTGAATGCTTCGTTTGGCTAGCAGAGACCAAACCAGTGACTGTGTTGCAGCATAAATACAGACGCCAGTACAGGAAAGTAGTATGGGGGTATATTAAGGACATCGTGTATCGCACATGCATAACAAATATTACGGAGCTAAAGACCAGGACAACGGACACCATCGTCACTGTAACTGTGGACATGTTCAGCAAACGTAGACTGAAATCGAATATCGGTTAGATATGCTCAGAGCCACTAATGGTGCACATGTAGAAGTCTACTGACATGTCAATCAAAACTGTAGAAAGATGTTGAAAACTGCATGGTTGCATTTCCTTAGTTAGTTAGTTATTACATTTTAAAATGGAAAAGATAATTTTGGGCCATCCTTTATTTTTATTTGAAATTCAACTGTCTTAAAAACGAAAAATTTCTAAGAAAATCATTTTTCTAATTATAAATACAATTAAGAAAAATTCAATACGTTTGTGTTTCATCCAGGTGTGCCATCTCATGCAAACTGAGATTTTTAATATAGTAACTGGGAGTTATTTTTGTTCGTAGAATGCTCCCGCAAAGCTACATAAGAGTTACGTCCCTAATACTGAAATGATAGATTACACTTGTTTGACCGAATAATGGGATCTAGCTGTCACCCTTATAGTGAACCCATGACCTAAAATGCGGGGCTCATTTTTGTGACAGTAAGACACGAACCATGAATCCCCTAATTAATAGTCTATGTACGCTAGTCACTAGGCGTTACTGTAAGTAAATATTATCTATTCGAACTACATTTCTACCACATAGACAATTTAAATCGTGCGAAATTCGCATAGCGTTAAATTAATACTTATTCCAGTACTCATCATCTTCTACATGCCAAGCTGTCTGAACATCTTTGTCTTGCTATATACACCAACGTGTTATCTTTCTGTCAGTTCTCATTTCCATCCTGCCACATAATTTCATGTCAGGTATTCATTGTTTAGTAAAATAAAACCATACAGGAATGCAACTTCCGCGATAACAGGATGTCCGAGGATTTGGTTGGCAGAGAGTGAGAAGTTAATGGACGTGGATCAGGTAGGAGAAGTACTCAGATGCTGGATCAGGTAGGAGAAGTACTCACATGCTGGATCAGGTAGGAGAATACTCAGATGCTGGTATTCACAGTCGAAACAAACAATAATTCATCGGCAAAACTGGATATACTAAAACTTTACTGTACTTGAATCATACAGTTCCTTTTCAGTCTGGTTGGTAATATGCTTCACAACATACTGTATAGGCATGATCCTAAGAAATATTATATTAACTAAACGCAGTACAAAGACATATATTACACATCTAGTTGCACCAACCTGAAGCAAACAAAAGTTTCACGACTGTTGGGTTAGCAGCCCAAATGGTCCTTTCTGGTCACAAACAACAGACTGACCAAAGCGAAGCCAGGGATAAGCTAGAATGGTGACTATTAGGTAGCTATGACATACCTAAAATAGTGGGTTAAAATGTTTAATAATGGACTTCTAAAGAGAATCAAAATCGGGAAATATAAATTGACATTGATACTGTATAATTAAATGTATAGTGGAGTAGATTTGATATTAAGATTATTATACATGGCTATATTTGTCAGAAGTCAGTCAAAATAGTAAGTTTCATAGTTACCGCTTCTTACTAACATATTTAATTTCCTGAAAAGTAATCACAAATCCTCGCTGCTTTGCTTTTAATGTTTATAAGCATATTGTGAGTAACAAGTTAAGTTTGTTTGTTTGGAATTTCGCGCAAAGCTACACGAGGGCTATCTGCGCTAGCCGTCCCTAATTTAGCAGTGTAAGACTAGAGGGAAGGCAGCTAGTCATCACCACCCACCGCCAACTCTTGGGCTACTCTTTTAGCAACGAATAGTGGGATTGACCGTCACATTATAACCCCCCCCCCCCACGGCTGAAAGGGCGAGCATGTTTGGTGGAATGCGGATTCGAACCCGAGCGCCTTATCCACCTGGCCATGCCGGGCAACAAGTTAAGACTTGTTATTTACTACAGATCTTTAATTGGTTATAATGTTACATTTCTATTACCAATATATTTTTTTTTTGTTTCCGATATCAACAACTTAGTTTATCCATTTTTGATTAAGGGACAGTCTAGTAATGTGTTTGTCACTACATTTAGTTTTGTTTTTTTAATTAACGTTACAAGTTTTACTTAACACGTATGAAGTGAATCAGTATCGGATAGTACTTTGCCAGCAAGGATCTGGTGAAGAGAGCAGATTCGGAGCTTATGATATTGCTGATCTTCAAGAATCCAGCATAAGAATAATTTATCCTAACACGCTTTATGTTCGAAACTCTGCTATGGTACCACACTGTAGAGACTATCTTTATATTTTATCGTGTCACATTCATTGTTCAATGGATGCTGAAATGAGTTGCAACAATACTACAGAAGCATCCTTAAAAATTAAGTACCCAGCCTTTAGGAATTCTGGTCTCACCTACGATGGCGTGAGGACAGAGCGGTGCTAATCTATAAAATCAAGTATTTATTGACAAGTAGTAAATGATCTTGCTTATATTTTTCTTCAGAAGTCACTGTTTCAGTGGCTAGAGATATTAGGGGAACCTAAGATGTAGCCAGAACTTATCCCCCCCCCCTTTCGAGGTGAATATTGATTATTGAATTCTGTTGTTTTATATTAACATCAAGCTCCAACAAATAACTTGTATTGCTATTAAATATTAATGGCTATGTAGGATACGCTGGATATTTCTACAACCTAGATGCGAGAGTAACTTATGAGGAGCTAGCCACAAATCTGACAAAGGTAAAACAATCATTATCACCAACCTCAAGGAACGGTAGTGGTATTTATTGGCCCACTGGGTGCCACATGACTTTCTCTCTCTCTTACATATTCGTCTGGTAAATATTTATGGTTTGTGCTTGTACTTTTCGTATTGACTAACTTCATTTATTTAGTAGCCTTCTTATGTAGACTTGACCTTATTTCATGTATTTCTCATTCAGGGATTGTTTAGCATATATCTCAGTTTATTTGAATGTTTCATTGTATTATTTTGCATTTTACATACTGAAGACTGTTTGAAGATTGCATAAGTTGAATTTTATATGCAACTGAACTCACTTGTGTTCAGCACGAGTTTTGAATTTTCTGTAACTTATGTTTGTAGTAGATAGCTGTTGTAACCCTGAGTTGTATCCATATTGACTTTTCTTACATAAATGTTTGAGTGGATTATGTTATCTTCTACAAATTGTTCTTGTTATACGTGTATTAACTGTTTAGTTGATCTTATTACGTTTTGCCTCCCTTGGTTTAATACTGATGCTGCGTGACTATTGATTAAATTATTATTATTTCCAAAACATTTGATTTTACGTAACGATTGAGATTCAGCTGACTTGATTCTAGTTAGATTGCCTCCCAGTGGCACAGCGGTATGTCTGCGGACTTACAACGCTAGAATCCGGGTTTCCATACTCGTGGTGAGCAGAGCACAGATAGCCCATTGTGTAGCTTTGTGCTTAAATATAAACAAAGAAACAAACAAACGAATTAGATTTGCTAAACTTGTATGTATACTTCTAATTGAATATGCGGTGTTGACATTGTAACCCTGGTTACTTGATCTTTAATATTGCTCTTGTAGTTCCGGATAGCCATTATGGACATGCATTAAAGTCTTATTTGATAGCAGCTTTTTCTAAGGCAGCTCAAGGGTGCGCTAAGGGGAAGAGAGAGTTAGGATATTCTTATACCATCAACTATACCCTTATATAGTCTTAAGTTAGATACATTTCAAAATTCACCAAATAGATACCCGTGTATGGCGTCAAACCCGTAGAAGGTAACAGCTGTCACTACCAAGTATTGAATGACTGTGATTGGCTCAGCTAAGGGTTTGTTCGTTTTTGTTTGTTTTTGAATTTCGCGCAAAGCTACACGAGGGCTATCTGCGCTAGCCGTCCCTAATTTTGCAGTGTAAGACTAGAGGGAAGGCAGCTAGTCATCACCACCCACCGCCAACTCTTGGGCTACTCTTTTACCAACGAATAGTGGGATTGACCGTCACATTATAACGCCCCCACGGCTGAAAGGGCGAGCATGTTTGGTGCGACGGGGATTCGAACTCGCGACCTACAAATTGCGAGTCGAGTGCCCTAACCATCTGGCCATGCCGGGCTCAGCTAAGCAGCAAGGTAGTTGACATTGTGTTTTGTTTCTATGTTGGAGTGATTATTATTAGTAGCAGGACCGCAGTGACACAGGGCTATTATCATTATCTGATTTCCCTTCTACCTATGTTTCTTCATTCCGCTAAGTACACACGTAAATATATCTACATTTCTTAAGATACAACTATAAGTTAATCACATTCCGATTATACACACATCTTGGTCTCATAACATTAATTCATTAATCATCTTGACCTGCTACATATACCACGATGATTTATCCATTTCTCTGCTTTCATAATAAAATGGATTACCATCTGAGTAAGGACAGCTTGGCACATGCACACAAAAATATTTCAATAGCAATTACCGTAAGATCTAATTTATAACATACAAACCATTTATTAGAAAAGAAAAATGCACACGCGCAAGTTATACTTAACGAAGCAAGTGCAATACCTTAAACAACGGTCGTACGCTGCTCATACATGTAACTATACAGTTAACAACTACAACGCGCCTATTTTGCGAACGGAACGACCCAGGTAGTTAAACTTCTGACAATCAAACAGAATTATTGTGGCACATCATTTCTGTCAAGGAGGGTGAGGTTTATAGTAGAATCTGGCTTCTCCAACTGCGGAAGAACGCACACTTATCACGGAACAACCCCCCCCCCCTTCCAGCCGTCACGGTTTTTACACACATGTATGATCTATAAAAACAGAGTCCATAGACAGAAAAGTAATGAATAAGGCATTCTCATACTAAAAACTACCATAGTCAAAAGTCAGAAAACAGAACCACCAGATGATCCAAAACATCTTACCAAATATCCCCAAGATCCCCACAAATGATAATTTAATACAAATTATCTACAATAACCACGTTCAAAAGCAATGATGAAAAATCGTCGAAACATATATATCTGAATTTTAAGGAAAACAAATAACAAGACTCCAGAAATAGCAATGAAACTGGAACGATTTGTCAGTAAATACTAGCACAGTCTTCTCAACACTTGTCTCTGCAGGAGGTGTGAATGAATGAGAGGTTGACAAAAATCACTTGGGTTGTCAGAGAAATGAAACACTATTAGGATAGTTTACAGTAAACATGCAATCGCTTAAGGTAAAAATATGAAATCCTGTGTACAAAATGTATTTTGAAAGCGTTTCTTTTTTCTTTTTTTTTGTGCAATCGTTAAAGAAAACCTTTAATACTGGTTACCATGACAACCAGGTGAAAATTAAGAAATACACAGTTGACACCGGGAAGTTCTAAACACCAAAGAAAAAAAAAGAGATGTATAACTTAAAAAGCTCATAAAAAAGTTAAAAAAGAGAACAGTGTAAAATTGTATAAAAAATAAGGGAGTTTACAAAATTAACCATAAGAGTTTTGAGTTGGAGAGATTGCAGGATTATATATGGCAGAAAAAATCCAAAGTATAACTTAACTATCAAACAGAAGTATTCCCCGGTGGAATTAAAACATCTCAAAGGTGTTATGTGTGAGTTAATGTAATTATAAAAAATATTCAATATTTGACGCGTAACACAGACCTATTAATATGAACAGAAATATAGTCTCATCTCGAAAAGTTTTATATAGATTTTTTGGTTGTTTGTTTCAGAATTTTTGCGCAAACACAACAAACGTCTTTCTGCCATCCCTAATTATAAACTTAAGGCAGCTCTGATTCGCAGTTTGAGTATACTAAGCACAGGCCGCGTATTTCCCTCAACGTTTAGATTGTTATTAAAAAAATAAAAAGGGGGAAATGTTTGAGATATTGCATGCTGAAATTTTGAATTATGAAAAACGTTTTTCTTTTTTTATTTGATTATTATTACTGATAAAATATGTAAATGAATGTCTAGCATTTGTTCATTAATTTTTCCAAAACGAAAAACATTCATTCCGGCAAGGAGTATTTGTTTGTTATTTCGATTATAATAAAGCTAATTTGGTGAAGGGATTTATTTTTTGTTCGCAAGAAGTATTTAAGTTCTTAAGAAAAACATCTCGTCAATTGACAGCATAACTTAAACAGGAGTTCAACACCATTATCGTACTTTTTAATAAAACATTTTATCTGTCTATTTGTCTCTTTCTGTCTGTACTCGAAATATGATGGGACATAATGAATTTCACAGAAATGAAGCCAATTTCTGATATTTTGATATTAAATTCACATGTTGTCTACTTTCATGCACGCACATATAAAATTATTAGCACGCAACATGTCGAAATGTATAACATTTGAAGGTGTTACGACATATGAGAAAGAAATTTCAACACTCATACCTCCCCTCGCAATTAATTCCCCACTTTTACAGATTACAAGTGCTTATATCTATGCTTATATCTATTGTTCTAGATTAAGCCGGTACTTAGTTTGCATCATATGTGTGATTCCCGGGCTAGATAAAAATATAATTGACAATTTATAAATACTTATGTCATGTGAAAAATCTGTATTTCACAGTGATTTTGAAGTATATTAAAAAGTTTATGATTCCTATCTATTATTTACCCCATATTCATCCATTTACGAGAAATAGATTAAAAACTTTTACATCCAAAACTATTTCTTCTGATATTTATTACGCTAATAAGAATAATTACGTATATATATATATATATATATATATATCATATTTACTTGAATTCTAGAATTTCATTTTAAATTTCGCTAAAATTAAAACTTGACACAGGACATGGTTGGTGTTTATGAGTGAACATTTAAAACTTGACACAGGACATGGTTGGTGTTTATGGGTGAACATTTAAAACTTGACACAGGACATGGTTGGTGTTTATGGGTGGACATTTAAAACTTGACACAGGACATGGTTGGTGTTTATGGGTGAACATTTAAAACTTGACACAGGACATGGTTGGTGTTTATGGGCGAGCATTTAAAACTTGACACAGGACATGGTTGGTGTTGATGGGTGAACATTTGCCTTGAAACTTGCCTTAGTGAATGACAGACGACTGCATATGTTTCGTTTTATAAATACGTATCGTGAGATGATCGTAGAAATAAAAATAATGAAACCATTTGTCCAAAAAAAAATACAGACAAGAGAGCGAATTTTGTTTTGTGTCAATTACAACGTGAATTCCAAAGAATAAAAAAAAGTATACAATTTTTAGTTCAATAATTTAACATGACTTACCTTATTAACAAAGATCTAAATAACGAAAAGTAAGCGGTTAAAAAGTGAATAACACGAGACAGAATGTTTTTCTGGCTTGTTCTTTAATTTAGCAACGACCTTGTGTCACTTCCTGCTTACATTCCTGTTGGTGTGTGTGTGCAAACATCACTAAATGGGTAAATTTGTTTTTTCTTGTTCTTTTGCAAACGGTGTGGTGTATTCAAAGTATGAAAAAAAAGAGAGATCTTTGTTTTTTTAGTGAGCAGTCGGTCTGTCTTAATCAAGTTCCAAGCGGACAGATGGGAGGTTCGCCAAGGTGGGTCGCCTATCTACTAAGATAGAAGGCACGTTCATGTAGCAAGCGGTACGTCCTTAAAAGCCAGTCTGTCGGCACCTTCTACACTACAGGACCAACGGAAAGATATATTTGAATATGGCGAGAGTGGAAGCAATATAAACAGACACTTATCAGCAGCAAGCGCTAAGCATATCTATTCTACTGAGGTGAGAGTAAAATAAATGAGACGATTTGCAACGAAAAGGGGAACTGGGGAGTCATAATAACTCATTTTAACTATCCTTGGTTTACGTCAAGACGCAATCAATTGATTTTATGTCCTTAATATACAATATAAAACAATTATCAGCTTTACCCTTACAAGTAGTAAACGTTTTTATAACCCTATTCATTTGTTCTTTAGCCTTGACTTCCACTGTTTTCACAAAACCATTCCAACACCTGCATATTTTTTTTGTTTATTTTCTAATTGTGAAGTTTCATCTTTTAATTGCCCCTTTACGAGATTAGCAAGATACACTCTCAAACACTCTTTGTCTGGCGCAGTATGTATCGACCCATATGTCTGTGCAGTTGTTATATCACAGTTTGTAGTTTCAGATACTTGGTAGGCATATTCAAAAAACATTGTTCTCTAAATCCCTTATCTACATATACCGTTTCTATAAATTCGTTTGATATCTCTCGATGTTTAAAACAATCATATAATTATCATTTCAGGTGCTTGCGAATGATGAACTGAACTCTTTTTTTTCAAGTAGTTTTTAGCCAAAAAAAAATAAGCATTTGAAAATTTTATTTAACGATTTAACTCTTCTGTACTATTTAACACCTGTTTTAATGTTTCATCAATAGCACCGCAACAAGAACATCTGTACTTGAGTTGCTACAGCATCTAGTCGTTTAATCATCCCTACAATAAGGGTTTATAACATATTATGTGTTTTGTGATTAACAAAAAGGCCCTTGTATAGATTTGCGAGAAAATTCGAAAGCAAACAAATAAAACAGAAACGTAAGAAAACGCGCTGGGTCCTAACCCCATTTCATCTATTTAACATTACATTTTCGTTTTGGGTTGTAAAGGAAAGGAATGGAAATAAAAATAATTCTATGGATTTAGGAAGATCGTCTGCTAACCACAGGTTCTCTTTTAACGTATAAAATATCTGTTGATTGATAATAAAATTTCGGCACAAACCAAGAAGTGATAGGTTTAATTCACTCTATTTTTGCAGTATATACACTAAGCCATTGGTCCAAGAGTAGAGACAACAATCAAGCTCGTTATTTCAGTTTTTAACAGTAAAGACTAATTGGTATTTTTGAAGAAAATCATCACCATTCATCGACAACAAAAAAGTCACGCATAGAGGGTTAACTACGATAACATAGTCACTTTATAATTAAGAACAGCTTGAACATTACATTTCTTACTCAACTTGTTGATGACCAACTACCAGATCATCGCCAAACATGCTATGTAGTGTCAATTAATTTAAATAATGTTTTATACTTTCAAACATGCTTTACATCCTATGTTAACTCACGTTTTGGGTAAATTTATTTGCTTCGTTCTTGATCTGCGATCTCCTCCTACAGTTTTGGAGCTAGCGAGGTCAAAGTTAGCAAAGGATTCAAAGTGGAATAGAAAGTTTTCTTATCTATACGGCGTAGCCTCCCCCACCCACCCAAGGGGGACTAAAACGCGCCCAGAATGTCACCCAGGCATGATGGAGTCTACAATTAGGTTTTAAGGATCACTGAATCAAAATCTGTAAATGGATTTTATGCCATTGGCTCCATTCTGGATCCAGAGAGCACCAAGTTTGCAACTTGGCATATGTGTTCAAATATCACAGGCATGTGTCCTAACTGACTTTTGTTTCGGATACAGATACCCCTTGGATAACTATAGAAATAGTTGGGGATAATGGAGGAGCCTGGTCGGTACACTGGGGCCTCTCCGAATCACGAAGGGGACCTTTGAACCTCGCAGTGGAGCGCGGGTATTTTATACTAGCCAAATACAATAGAACCAGTTGCTGAAAACATAATATATATGAGGCAAAGATATAGTAGCTTTTCAGAACATATATATATATATATATATATATATATACCTTCTTCCTTGAATAATAGGTATGGCATTATAGTGCACCCTGTACAATACAATCTAATAACGCCTAACACTCCTTTAATATGTAAGTGCTCGATGATACAAGTTATTACAAGACATCAAAATGCTTGTATTTTTGATCTCTCCAGAAACCACTCCAGAAAGTACCACTGTCATAATAAATGAGATGACTCTGAAAAATCGATACAAATAATATCATACAAAGACTTCAACGAATCATAATATAATTAATTTTCCATCTGTCTCCTACAGCAATAAAAACAGCAGTCCATATAATTTCTTGCAAACTGACTTAGTAATAAAAACTTCTCAAAATGGTGGAATGCATTGACAGTTAATGTTATCAATAAATCGTCCATTGATATATAGTGTATTCCCATTGCTGTATGAATGCTACTACCCAAATAGGCAGCTTGCATCACTATCTCTTTGCTTTATTAGACAGTATTTGTAATACTGACTTATTTTGTAATGTTACAATCTAGTTTGACATGTTAAAACTACCATTTTGTTATGGATTTGGTATACTTGCTGTTCTTAAAAAACCTTTATTACTACAATCCTACAATTGTTACACACACATACACTCGCACATGCATACATATTAACTAAACGACAGAGTCGTTAATTTTATCATTGTACTACTTTCTCAGCTTTATGAATATTCCTCTCCTATAAATGCTTTCTTTTACATATACGTTTTTACATTCCATATATACAGTAAACAACGTATAATTAATTTCGCTCTACATACACTGTGACTGATAATGACTCAACAGAATGATTACGACATTAAATATATCGCTTGTGTGCAATGTTTTTTTATTTCATTTTACGTCAAAAACAGAAAGACTTTGGTGAGAGCTTGCACAAAACTAACAACTTTGTCATGATGACACTAAGCAGAAAAGAGTGACAACATTGTGAGAACCTGGAATATTTCCAAACAATGATTTCTAAAACTTGTAAGTGAGGAAAACAGATCTGTCTTCTGTACCTATTTGACTTCCAAGACGACACACACACACAGTGAGTTCAGAATGGGGAGGAATCGCGAGCACAAAATCGTGCCAGATACTACATTAGTCTCGCTGTCTTCACGATACTATATTAAGATTCCAGAAAAAGACACACACAAAACGTCCAAATAAAACAGAAAACACTGCTACGTTTACGTAACATTTTTCTTCCTACCCGGGATTCATTAATTTTAAGAACACACTTTGTTCTCTCGTCAAGAGTTTCTCAGTTATCTTTCTCTCCTTCTTCTCAGCTGTTGAAAGCTACATTAAACACCACAAACAAGTTAAAGATCTAGCAATCGTAACTTCGAAAAAGAAAAGAATGCAAGAATGCAAAACGAAGAATCCAAAAACACTTTTTTAAATAAAGAAATGTTTTTGTAGTTTTTATTTTTTTTAACAAATCTTTAACTTCTGGTCGATCTACTTCGTTTGTTTACTCATCAACGTTGTTTCATCATTCAAACTTTATATTTCGGCAAAAAATGTTTTATGTCATATTTTTAATTAATCTTTTTTTTTATATTACAAGAAATTAACAATATATTATTTCATAATCACGTTTTCCAGGAAATATACAATGTTTTGATGGTGCGTGTTTTTTTTTAATTGTACCGCATGTGACTTAAAGGTCAGTGCGCAGGAATGTGAACGCAAAGGTTCACGGTTCGCGTCCCGTTGGCGCAAAAACTCGCTTCGCACTTTGAGGTTGCGAGTGCGTTATAAGAGTGGCTCCACTATTCGATTTAAGTTGCTCAAGAGTTGGCAGTGGGCGTTGTTGACTAGTTGCCGTCCCTACCAATTCAAAGTTAGCGATGGCTAATGAAGATAAAAACAACCAACCAATTTTTGAGTTATTTCTCGTACAAATATACAACGAAAGAAAACAGAGTGAAGTAACTTATAAAAGTTTTATGAAACTTCTAAGTTCTTGTAAAATAAGTAGATAAAAGCATACTTAGGAAGCCTAGCAGACAAATTGCATATAAACGATACCTATAACACATATGTTAATATAACTTTTCAGATAAGTAAAGAAACATTATGTTTCTAATTATTTACTATTTTGACAAAACTATAAAGTAAGCATTTTTTGTGTTTTTCATTTATTCAGTATTTATTACTCCCAGAAGTATATTATTCAGAATTAGTATGACTTAGGATTTCATTTTCTCTAAAGCATGATATAAAATGTAAAAACCGGTAATAACAGCACTTAAGGTTTTATAGAAACACCTTATAAATATTAATTCCAGTCTACTAGATGAAACGTACAAGGAAAATATAGGTTCTGTTTCATTTATATTATTTATTAACTAATTATAAACAGAGCAGTACATGACTAAGACAAAATTCCACTTGTTGCAAAACAATAATTCAGCAAAAAAATCCTGAAAGTGATAAGAACACAGTCAACGAACAATTTAACATAACGGTAATATTTCTTACTTACAAATTAAACTTTTTCTTTTCTTTAGTTTGAATTATACTAGATTATGTATATAATTAAAAAGCCTATTACTGACAAATTCTGGGCGTGCTGCAAGGTATTTCATTGTAGGTCTCTATCAATACATAATAGTGGCGCAAGAGTGTCGTACCTACTAACAAACATACATTTTCTGCATTCACGTGATTTCTAATATTTATTAAAGTGTGACAATTTACTTTTTAATTGCCCTAATTTGAAACGCTTCTAAAACTTTCTGTAAATTCAAATTTCTTGTAGCATTTCTTCAAATGGACAGCATGGCCAACCCTGTGAGGCATTCCTGAGGCGTGGACGGTCACAAAGAGGCTTTAATTCATCTAAACTAGGCCCGGCATGGCTAGGTGGTTAGGGCGCTCGACTCGCAATCTGAGGGTCGCGGGTTCGAATCCCCCAAACATGCTAGCCCTTTCAGCCGTGGGGTCAATCCCACTATTAGTTGGTAAAAGAGTAGCCCAAAAGTTGGCGGTGGGTGGTGATGACTAGCTGCCTTCCCTCTAGTCTTACACTGCTAAATTATGGACGGCTAGTACAGATAGCCCTCGTGTAGCTTTGCGCGAAATTCAAAAACAAACAAACAATCATCTAAACTTTGAACAAATCCTATCAATAGATGCAACAGCCACTGAAACTGAAAGTAGCACGCCGAGAACAATGCACACATTCAGATATATTGGTATCCGTTTATTTTTGTGAGTAAAGCGAAGTATTCAAAAAAGTATCAGAGAGAATTGTCGATTGACTTTGAAGTTCAACCACTAAATCCATTCCGTCAACATCTGATTTTATTAGTTTCATACAATAATCTTAAAGCTAACTTAGAAACAAAGAACAACTGAAACCCATCTCATAACTACATTAAAGCACTGAGAATTACAACATAAAACATTCAGTTTTAAATCGTTGTCGCGCAGCTATGGTTGTCTCAACCTTACATTCGTACTTTCA
Organism: Limulus polyphemus; assembly: GCF_000517525.1. Classification (NCBI taxonomy): domain Eukaryota; kingdom Metazoa; phylum Arthropoda; class Merostomata; order Xiphosura; family Limulidae; genus Limulus; species Limulus polyphemus. The sequence continues at coordinate 724,295 of NW_013665763.1, forward strand.
TCTGACGAGTTTCCGATAATCTTAGGACAACTGAAAATTCTTCTACCAGTTCTTTAGCGCTTTTTCTGGCTCCTTCGAAACCATTTTCTCAATACTGAAGAAAGGTTCCCCGTAAGCTATTGACAAAACTATAAGCTTGTTTGTTTGTTTGTTTGGAATTTCGC
>NW_013665763.1:724775-735876 GCF_000517525.1 Limulus polyphemus
GCCTTAACCACCTGGCCATGCCGGGCCAAATTATAAGCAATATCAATTATAATAGTAGAGATGTGCATTTATTTAAACAATTAAATTATAGTGAACAACTAAAGAAATCTGAACTCTGTATGATGCCAGCTCAACTGTTAATGATCTAGCTTAAGAATAGACTACACTTGTTTTAGTTTCCGTCAATTTTATTAATACCTTTTGTTTGGTGTCTTACTGCTACAATGGCGGAAAAAGTTTGAAAGTGATAATGGCAAAGGACTTCAAATAAAACATCTGCTAGTTAATGCCACAAAAACAGTAAACATTTTATGAGGAAAACCGAGAAAGGTTCTGAGCTGTTACAAAAATATGAAGCATCACACAGTACAGATTTCACTGAATGAAATCCACCCAGAACAACGAAAAGTGCCCTTGCGTTTAATAACGTTCTCTCATATTTGCATCGTTTTCGCCCCCCCCCCCCAGTGGCACAGCGGTACGTCTGCGGACTAGGATTTCGATATATGTGGTGAGCAGAACACAGATAGCCCATTGTGTAGCTTTGTGCATAATTACAAACAAAGCCTCGTTTTCCTATTCCTGACCTTAGTAATTTTCGAACGGTATTTCACGTTTCGTAATACTTTCAAGAAAGACCTCTGATAGAGTTGAGCTTGTGTTCTCTTCAACATTTACCACAATTACTTCAATATTCACCGATCTTAAAACTGTCAGCTGCTCTTGATGACTTAGATCAGGGTAAAGCAAACCATTATAGAATAGTACTTCGTATGTTTAACTTTGGGACAATTATATTAATAACTCCTTTTTAAGATTACCTGTATTAGTTCATTCTGGACTTCAGGGCTCAAATAATGATGACTTGCTTCGTTGCTTATGCATAATATACAAATATGTCTTTTCACTTCGGAATCAAACATCACCATCGATTTCATTGGAGCCAAAACTTTTCCGTTTTCGTGGCGATTTAGCCCAGGAATAGTGCACAGAAAGCTTGATTTCTCTATTTACAACAGAAATAACTATTGTATTTACCATATTAAATACGCCTCTTAAATATCATCGTTTAATTTTGATTAAAGTTTGAGCTTTAGGATTCATTTTAATTCCTTTCTTGTTTTAAGGTGTTCGATATATATAAACTGCTGTGAAATTATATAATTTTCGTCAGATACGAAACCTTTACCAGATTCATTTTATCTCCAAATAATTTGCAGTAGAAACAGAACATTGTGTCTGATTTAGAATAATAAACCAACCATTTACAACTCCACGTTTTGTAATAACGTAACTCCGGGTTGATTTGGTCATTTACATTTTGTGGCCATGAAGCAATATCCGAAAAGTCGATTCCCGCTATTTTTTCGTTAATTGTTTCTTCAAGAAGTAAAAAATATTCCCTGCTTGGATGTCTTTTGTTTTGTATTAGTCGTCATTGTCAACTGTTGATATATCAGGAATAAAACAAAATTACCGAGTGTACCTTTCTCGTTATTTAGGGTTTCATTTGTTTGCTTTCTATCGTTTCTACCTTTCTCTTTATTTAGGGTTTCATTTGTTTGCTTTCTATCGTTTCTACCTTTCTCTTTATTTAGGGTTTCATTTGTTTGCTTTCTATCGTTTCTACCTTTCTCTTTATTTAGGGTTTCATTTGTTTGCTTTCTATCTTTTCTTTTCGCTGCATCAGATCTATATTTTCTGAATCTGTCACTCATTTCATAAATAAATATGAATATGAATAATTATTAATTAATTTTACTTACTAAATAATATATATTTCATTCCTCCTCGCTATGTTATTTCTCGTTTTGAATTTTTCGTTTGCTTAATTCTCATTTTGGATTATTTGCCTCTATCACTTTCAATATCTTGCCAGCTGTTTAACACACGCTTTAATTATAACAGTTCTCCCACCATGAAACGCTTATACACATTCTTATGAAGTGACTCTCGAATGTGCTACCACTTGCCCGATATGTGACACAATCAATTCGAGTTGCAATAACATGGCCTAAAATAAAACTTGCAAGTAGGCTGCGTGGGTTTTCAGGCGCTTATGTAAAACATGCTAAATAAAACAAAACAATTATCACGTATCTTATACATAAAACATATAGTTTTGAAATTTATAAAAATGTTATTTAGTTAACAACTGAATGATATTAAATTGATAATTGGCTATACATAACCCATTTTCAAGCGTTCAAAGGGTTTTGTTACATTATCAGCTTTTAAAGTGTTAGCAACATATCAAGTTCGTTTAAATATTTAAAGATCTTGTTATATACATTATATAGTTACTTTTATATAAAAGTTCAATACTAAAAATACGTGTCTTGATAAGTTTTTCGATATAAAGAACATAAACAGCCATATTATATATAATGTTAAAAGCCAAAGCTAGCGATTCATAGGTCTGAAATGCTGCTCTTACCTATACTTATTTTAATATCTGCCGTGTACAAACTGAAAGAATAGCAAAAACAAGATATGCAAAGTTTAAAATGTTGTTTCATCACATTTCTCCATATTTACGTGACTGCGAGCAATAGTTATCTGAGATATTTCAAATTTTTTATATCCATATCATGAGGCAAAATATATCAAACCGAATACCTTCCTAATCTGTAGTATTCTAAATTATAGATCTACATTTGAATTACTTATTCCCACAATAACAGAAGAGATAATGAGATTTATTTAGAAAACTGTGTTCAAGCTGAAAGAAAACATGTGGCTGGAAAAAGTTTGAAACAATGGATTCATTTAATAAGATAATCACTGGTGTTGATGGTATAATAAACAACTTTTATGTGTATACTTGTTCTACTAGAATAGACAACTCCCAATAAACAAAATTTGACGTTTGGACACTCGCTCCTTTTTGAAAACAAACATTAAGGTAAGACTTGATAACAGCACGACAACCTCCAATAAAGACGATGTCCTGCACTTGTAGCTAGACCGAATTGAATCTCGAACTTCCCTGCACCTAAACTAACGCTAGGCTAGAGTTGATTTTGCAAGGATACACAGATATTCGCGTATTTCAAGCGTCGTTTTCTTCCACGAACCACGTTACAGACATTTCAAAATCACCACCACTTTGTACTTCATTCTGATTGTCGAATCAACAACCTAAGAAAGTCAACTTCAAAATTGTTATTGCAAAACAAACCAATGAAAATCTTGGTTCAAACTAATAGTGGTGGTCACCAGAAAAGTCCAAAATTTCTTAACTGGTTAAAGGTAGTCATTGAAGGCCATTTACAGACTACTGAAGAATAGAAGTATAAAAATATATATCAGAACTAGCATTTGATATTGAGAATAAAACAAAACACGTTCATTCATGAATGAGGAGTCACTTTTTCTGTTCGAGAAAAAACAGCTTATTCTTTGATATAAAAACCTTGGGTTACAACATCTGTTTTTTTTTGTTTTTTTCAAACAACAGAATAATTCCATTATGATTTAAATGAAGTTATTCATTGTGCATAAAACATAAATATAACTTGCCCTTTTCGGTTATATGTAATATGTACATAGATACATATCAAACTCTTAAGTATGTTTTTATGAACAATTCACTTTGACACTACTGCTTGTGGCGATTTTCTATTCGTTATTCCTTTATTAAAATTCCATTTTTACTTAGTTCCAATTTCTGTCTCTTATTTCTTTTTTTAATTTCGATGGTTAGTTCTTCAATGTTCCATAGCTTATTAAATTCCTGAAAGTTCCATACGTTGTTTCTTTCTCAACTTTCATGAAATTACGAGTTCCGTCCCGAAATTTTGTCCGTTGTTTCTTCCTCAAACATCCGCCTGTTATGTGTTTTTTAGAAGGCTCATTCATTATTTCCTCCACAGAATTTCACTTTGATTCACAATGTGTCTTTCGATGTTATACGCTTGTTTATTTTTTCCTTCATGTTTCCTCAGAGTTGCATACTCTGTTTCTTCCTAAAAACTCTGTCCTTTATTTCTTGATCAAAGTTCTTTTATACCTTATTTCTCTCTGTGAATCTAAGCGTTTGTTCCTCCTTCATATTTCCAGCCACCATTTCTCTTTCAAGATTCAGCCTCTTATTTCTTTCTAGAATATTTGCCTGTTAATAACCAACTGCTCGTTGCTTTCGTCCGATGACTCCACAAACGCAGTAGAAAACACGTATACATCAACAACTAAGCAATTATAATTTTCAGCTTCTGAGTAATTTCTTCAAACTTCAAAGAAACGACAAGCATTAATTGTTTATTTCTTCTAAATAAAGTCATAATTAAGAGATTAAAAATATGTTAACGATACGCGTAAAACAAGGGAGCTAAAGAAACTTTTTTTTATAGCACTGTTAATTACCCAAGTGCTTTTGGCATTAAGCCTGTGACAGCTGGCGAAGACAAAATGATCGATACAAATTCATGCAATCACTCTTATGTTTTTTCCCCTTCTATATCTAGTGAGAACTTATAAATCATTATCGAAGGACATATTGTAGTCTTATGAACAGTTTCTTGTGATAAAATTTAAAACATAACGAAGACATAATCTTTTGTTAGTAGTACAAGTGTGAACCAAATTCTATGGTAAGCACTGAATACAGAACATAAGGTTTAAAGGCACCTAGGTTGCCTTACTAGAGCAAGCGGTAATATTGTAACAATCTATATATAACTAGCCTGATGTAATTGCAATAACTACAAGATTCAGTGAGGCAACGGTAAAAAAAAGATAATTTTCATATTTTTTTCGGTTCAATTCCAGTATTGGTTTCAAAACTTGTCTGTAGGACGATTAAATTCTGTTATTTATAAAAAAAAAAAGTTTTTAAGTTATGGATTTTTTTATGCTATCAAGCATAAAGCTATGCAATGTGATGTTTGTTCAATACCCACCGCAGGTATCGAAAACCGAATTTTAGTTATAAGCTCCCAGACTAACCGCTGAGCTATCGGTGGGCAAAAGTTATTGAGTGTTATTTAACAGTTTATCAAAAACTGTTTATGTTAACGTACACAAAAGGGTAGCTTTGGGGAAGTTTTAAATGTTGGGTAACTTTTAACAATATTAAAGATGACCACTTTCTAATCGAAGGGATTCGAATCCCGTCATCGAATTTGCTCACCCTTTCAAACGCGAAGACGTTCTAATGGACGGTCAATTTCACTTTTTGATAGTAAAAGAGTTGGCGACGTTAACTAACTGTCTTCCCTCTAGTCTATCACTTCTAAATTAGGGACCTAACTGAGATAGATATACACTCATAGCTATACACGCCAAAGTATTCTGACATTATGACACATGATTTGAGAATTTTTTACCCCAAAGATCGAAATAAAAATACATAATATTTATGTCTGTAAAAGAACTATTACGAAAGAAGCAATGTGTGTTTTCAAGACATAGCTTAGTTAGTATTCATAATGTAAAAAACAGGACAAATTAACTTATTTATTTCCTTGAAAGTTCTGTGTTTTTTCCCATTATTTTGTTCTAGTAATTTATGCACACCTAACGATTATTTACACATTACAAAATTTATTACACTAAATATTAAATGTTATTACGGTTGACTATTTTGAAGTTTGAAATATAATACAAGAATACATTCCTAATCCTGTTATTTTCTGTCGGTAGATGACGCCACTTATCAATGTACTGATTTTGAATCTCATCAGCTTGGCCCAAACTTGGTAACGTACCGCAATCTTGGCACTAGTAACGGGTAGCAGTTGAAGCTCATTTTTCGGTGTCGAGCTATAAATTACGATTCAAAGAAAACCAGAGAAAAAGCAGAAATAGTAACTTTCTTTGTTTCATTCTCATTTATATTGTAGTAATTTAGATTATCTCAGTACAATGAGCTACTGTAAGCTACATGTTAGGTAATACCACAAACCGCTTTCCACATGACGCAGTTTCCAATTATATTACTAATTTATAACGTACCCGAAAATTTTATTTCTATGGGTTAGTAGACAGCAGTTTATTTTATATTATGTAGTGTAGTAATGATAAAACTTATGAGTGAAAATAAATACGAATATAATAATATGTCAACCATACTATATCCGCGGTATATTGTGCCAACGATACTTTTTACCCAATACTAGAGCTCATCAGGAAGGCATGGATCCGACATATACAATAGTGGTCGTGACGCTATTTATCTCATGGACCGAGCACGGCCCAGTGGTTAGTATGCTAGACTAAGTATAGGAAATTCCATGGTTCGCTCTCCATTAACTCCTCCCTTTCAAGAAAAAAATATCGTGCTCCGCAATTTGGGACCATGTGTGCGTTATAAAAGTAGCGGTCACAATCCACTATTCGAACAGAGTAGCCCACGAGTTGAGAGGTGGGTAGTGTTGAATAATTAACTTCCCTGTAGCCTATGACTTCATGATTAGGGACGTTTAGTGCAGATAGTACTTGAGTAGCTTTGTGCGAAATGTTACTTGTTATGTTTGTTTTTAAACTCGCACAAAGCTACTCGAGTACAATCTGCGCTAGCCCCCTCCCCCCAACTTAGCAGTGGTAGACTTGAGGAAAGACAGCAGTCAAGACCACCGACTCTTGGTCTACTCTTTTACCACCGAAAAGTGGGATTGACCGTCAAATTATAACGCCCCCATAGCTGAAAGGGCGAGCATGTTCGGATCAATTACTTGAACAAAAACTGTTTGGATGTGAACTAAATTAAGTTCGTCAGCTTTTATAGTCTAAGACTGAATAGTTCACACACACACACATATATATATTTCAAACAGAACAAAATCTCAGAATTGAGTTGTAAATTGACTTGTAAATTTCAGACTTTACGGATGCCTAAATAAACACTCACAAAAGCTGAGACAGGCATAAATCTAATAATATATATATATATGTTTGCATTTGAACTGCATTAAAAGTGGAGAATGGCTACTACCTAAGCATTAGCATCAGAAAAGAATGCACAAGCATTACGAATAAAAAATTAATACATCCAATTTTTTGTCTTGAAACATTTATTATTTGTTGTGGATTTTTTATGTAGTACAAATATACTTTCTGTCCTTATCAAAAATATCGAGTCAACTTCAAGGAAAATATGCCATAAATTGATTTTGAGAAAAACTATAGAATACGCCGTAAATTTCGTGATTGGTACTATCAGTCTTCACGTGCTCTACTAAAATTTAAAACAGGCGATAACATTTAAAAGAACATATTCATAAGAAAAAAATAAATTAAAACAAACTGAAACCTTTCCTTACGACTCCCATAGGTACTTACAGGCTGCTAATTATACTATATAAATCTTCTGACAGCGGTCTTACTCTTGACTATCGTTGTTGTTGTTTTTACGTCAAGTAAAAAAAAATATGTAAAAGGATTAAAAACAGAGGCTTATGAAAAATTTCTAACGCACGTTTGTTTATTAGTAGTCATAATTAATAAAGTAGAAAAAATGGATATAAATTGTCAACTCGAAATGGCTGGGCCCTGCCTTATCCTTCTTACACTCACCTCCCACACACGTGTTCTACTGTTTTAACGCCATCTATGGTTAGATAATGGCAAACTGTAACTGAAAATGGTAAATATATATATATATATGAAGGCGTAATGGATTGTTTGTTTGCTTGTAAGTAAGCACAAAGCTACACAATGGGCTGCCCATCACGGGTATCGAAACCTGGATTCTAGCGTTGTAAGTCCGCAGACATACCGCTGTGCCACTGGAGGTCAGCGTAATTGAAAAACAACAACACCGATATAAGTATTCAAACCGTAAAAATAATTAAACATAAAACTCGTAGATAATATTACAGTTACAAACGTAGTCTGTCAATGATATTACACTTTTTTTTTAAAGACTTGAATTCAGGTAATGTTTGAAGAAATTTCCTTTAGTGGCAGCACTGTACAGGAGCTGCGAATCATCTAACCCTTTAGAAGAAGTTATTCATGCCCAGCATAAAAGAACGTGTTTTGTAAGAGGAAACTTCGAACTGATGATTTTTTAATTCAAGTAGCTCATGAGGGATGAAACAGATACAGAACTGGGCAGCGTGGAATATAATCCCCCCTCTTCCTGCCCCTCAAGAGCGCACTACAGCAGGCAAGTAATGACATTTTGATTGCTAAGGGCCCATTAGCGAAACGACGGGGAATCAGGTTCCTCGACCAATGGAGATCGGTCTATACACATTAACTCTCTATTTTTGAGGATAAAGTGAAAATTAAGTATTGATAACTGGAAGACCCCTTAATTCAGACGACAAATAGTATAATATTACCCAGAAACTAGATTTCATGTAATGGTAGTTCATATGCTTTACAAGTTTCATTCCAAGTAATAATGGCAGCTGTCCACCTGTAGAAGCAAAGAAGCGAGACGGGTGAATACCTGTACTTAACTATCTTATGATTTAGTCGTAAAAAGAGAGAGATAACATCTTTCACATGGAACTATCTGCTTCTATATGTCACAAAGAAATCGTAATATTTAAACTTTTAGTAGCAGAGGTTGGAGGTCTAAATCGGCATTTTGTTACTTTTTCTGATGAAATAAAATAATAACCGAAACAAAATGGCGTTTAACGTCAGCTAATTAAAACTCGGAAAACGACAGTCATTTGGCGTTACTGCAACGAGTCGTCTTCTGTTAGGCCTATTACATTTTTAAACACTATATTCTAAGTCTAGTCCATTAGGGATTTTAAAGAATTATAATAGTGTATGATATCATAGTGTGGTTAATACAACGATTCAAACACGTGGATAGATTGCATTTAAAATAATCAAGCAGCGACTCGGGTTTTAGTTACATAGAGGGGAAAAAAATCCAAATAAAACAGACTGACAATACTCCGACCCTTATTTGTGGTGGATATTTTAAATGGGCAACAATTTATTCATGAAAAGCGAAACAAACAAGACAATCACAAGTTAGTTAATACTTTAACTTTTCACATTATCCGTTAAATTAACTTTCTAATCTATAACTGCTCGAATTTCGTTTTCAATTCAAACTATCTGTCTTTAAAACCAAAATAAATGAAAATATAATTCCTTGTTCATGCTTAAAGAAAAAAGTATTCCAATGATGGAACCGCATCTCCACTTTTCCCAGCACAATAAGTAATTGACAGCTATTTATCACCTGTCGCTTCCGTTAAAACGGTGAAAAAGAAGAAAAACTTGAGACACGAAAGCACCCTTATGTAAATATATTCAGCCCTCTTATTAGTTTTCATCTGATCTTCATCAATCAAACACAAGACAAGGTCCCTAGAAACGTGATATACACTTATTGAATGCTAAAATATATACGTTTAACGTGGACAAAGTCTTGCACAATACAAATAGTAAACAGACGTTTGGCATTTGTTACAAACAAACCAATTACAGGTACCATCCTGAGCAACAACATAAATATTGAATTTTATTGTTGTTGTCGTTTTAACACATAGCTCCACAATGGGCTATCGGTGCTCTGTTTATCACGGGGAATCAATTCCCAGATTTTAGTACTGTAAATGGTTCCCAGATTTTAGTACTGTAAATGATTCCCAGATTTTAGTACTGTAAATGGTTCCTCAGATTTTAGTACTGTAATTTATTCCCTGATTTTAGTACTGTAAATGATTCCCAGATTTTAGTACTGTAAATGGTTCCCAGATTTTAGTACTGTAATTGATTCCCAGATTTTAGTACTGTAAATGGTTCCCAGATTTTAGTACTGTAAATGGTTCCCAGATTTTAGTACTGTAAATGATTCCCTGATTTTAGTACTGTAAATGATTCCCAGATTTTAGTACTGTAAATGATTCCCAGATTTTAGTACTGTAATTGATTCCCAGATTTTAGTACTGTAATTGATTCCCAGATTTAATCCGTCCATAAAAATCCCAATAATGTCGTCTTGTCTACATACAAAAATTTTCCTCCACTATCATAACTCAGCCGTCACCAAAACTTTCATATTTAATGCTGTTGCACTGAGTACATTGTTTACCTGTGGTAGTAGAGAAACAATCTGTCCAACAGGTAAAATCCGTCACTCATATTTAATGCTGTTGCACTGAGTACATTGTTTACCTGTGTTGTAGTAGAGAAACAATCTGTCCAACAAGTAAAATTCGTCACTCATATTTAATGAGCAGGTCATGATGTTACTGAGAAGTCTAGTAATTCTGACACACACCTCCAAACGAGAGCTTGCTGAGTGAGCACGTTTGAAACTAAATCAGGTCTTTTCGACCTTAAGCCGGACTCAGGAGTTCTATTCGTTACTATTAAGTCACTGATAAGTAACTTAATTGCTTTCCTGACGTTCTTTTTGAGACATGGATAGTAAACTAGTAATTTCTAAAGACTTGTTGAGCAGGTATTAGTGATAACGAACTATAGCTTATCTTCATCAGACTGTCTATAGACCTTATGTTCAACAGCGTATTTAAAAAATATGGATCTGGATACGCTTAAATGAGCTGTCATTTTTTGTGTGTCTGTACGGGTCCTAGTTTTTGAACAGTTCGAATATGTACGTCCGTTAAATACCTAACAGCAGGTAAAAATACCACACAACTCTATATGCTATCAACTAGTGAGGTTGGAATACTATGTTCCAACTAATTTTTGTGAGTAATTGAGCAAATAATCAACTTTCAAGACAAGGGGAACTGTCTTTCCAGAACATGTAATTCGTGCATAATGCACCGAAACAACTGTATATTATCACAACTGGGTAAACGAGAAGTGCATATAACTAATGACATGTCGATTATTAATGTAAAGAATTTTTTTCTTTTGAGCTGGGCCTACAAATGATCAAACTCTGTACGCGGTGAAAGGAAATCATACTAAGCCACAGTTGAAGATATTTTTTAACTACTTTTAAATGACTTAAATTGTGAATGTGTGAAAAACATACTAAAGAGCTTATCCACCTGCTTTATCAAAATCTATAAAGTTAGATACAAACAAAAAACATAAGTATCGTATTATTTCTACCAGATAGGACCAGTGGTTAGCGTACCCAGAATGTGAATCCAAGTATTCACGGTTCGAGGCCCGGCATGGCCAGGTGGTTAGAAAGCTCGACTCG